>NC_071273.1:23411041-23433541 GCF_023375685.1 Ictalurus furcatus
GGAGATTATTTTATACGCAGTAACGTTTATGGAAGGAGTCTCCAGTGTCAGCTGTATGGTTATGTTTTGTGACGGAGATGTTTGCGCTTTTTGGCGTTGTTGTTGTTGTTGTTGTTTATCAGTTACTGTGTTTTTTTCGGGGTTTTTTTTTTTTTTTTCCCGGTAATAAAGTCAAAAGAGAGCCTGGTGAGGGAACGGCGTTTTAGGCTACAGCTGCTATAACGTAAGTGAGAACTTACGCTCGACGGATATTTTAATCACAGCGTTAAAATGTAGCTACAGACAGATAAAAAAAAAGGTATGACGTGTCGTTCTTTGGTTTTTTTAAAAAAAAAAAAGCCTCTCATTCTAATCGTTGACAAGTTGCTGTGATTATACGTGTAAGAGGAATAACACACTTCAGGATATGAGGTTATAAGGGAAATAATCAACTTGTAGGTGGAAAGCGTCCGTCCTTGTGTGTAAAGCGTTAATCTGTAGGGAAATAGAAGACGCAACAGAAGTAGACGACCACGTGAACGTAGAGTTTATCGAGTTTTTGTAAAACCGGAACACAGAAATACAGTTTTCATTCCAGCACCCAGAATCCAGGGGGGACACAAACTTTTGCTCTGGGGCTGTAGCAGCGAGTGGTTGGGAGACGAGCGCGGCGAGAGACAGCGGAGTGAGCGAGAAACGCCCGCGGCCGATCTGCAGTCAGTCAGTCCTGACATGTATTTCCTTTCCTGACGAAACATTACGCATGCAGCCGCCATTAAACATTCAGAGACGTCAACAGCAGCAGCTGCTCGCCTCGCCTCGCCTCGCATCACCTCGCCTCGCCTCACCTCGCCTGCCTCTTTTCTCCACACTTTCTACATCTTCACAAAGTCCCTGCAGAACCGCTCCAAATGAAATACTCATGAGCAACAAGAACAAAACACAGTCAGCTACGGAACGCTGTAAAAAAACACAGAGCAACAACAGATCAATCTAAACCACACGCTCAAGCAGTTCAAGACAATATTTACTTCTGGGTTTTAAATAAATCCAACTTTTCTTTTTTACATAATAGTAATAGTGTCTTCTTTCAAAAAGAGAGGGGGAGAAGTTAGCCCCCCCCCCCCCCCCCCCCGAAAAGTATCATAATTGGTGAGTATTTGTTTGTTTGTTTGTTTTGTTTGTTTACATATTAGTAATTCTCTTTTCTCTCAGAAACATGTCAAACTTATTGGTTTGTTTGTTTGTTTGTTTGTTTGTTACAACAGCAATTCTCTCTCCTCTCAAAAAAGTGAAACAAATATTGACACCCATAAAGTATAAATTCATGAGTATTTTTATTTGTTTGTTTGTTTGTTTTGTTTGTTTACATATTAGTAATTCTCTTTTCTCTCAAAAAAAGTCAAACTTGTTGATTTGTTTGTTTGTTTGTTTGTTTTGTTTGTTTACATATTAGTAATTCTCTTTTCTCTCAAAAAAAAAGTCAAACATTGATTTATTTGTTTGTTTGTTTGTTTGTTACAACAGCAATTCTCTCTCCTCTCAAAAAAGTGAAACAAATATTGTCACCCATAAAGTAAAGTATAATCATTCATGAGTATTTTTATTTGTTTGATTGTTTGTTTACATATTAGTCATTTTCTTTTCTCTCAGAAACATGTCAAACTTATTGGTTTGTTTGTTTGCTTGTTTATTTGTTCTTTAGGGTGTCATTCAACAACATTTTTTTTTTTTTTTTTACACAACAGTGATGGACACCCCTACATTAAAGCACAATAATTTGTTGATATGTGTTTGTTTTTTTGTTTTTATGTTTGTTTATCCTTTAGGGAGTCAGTTACACTTTTTTTTACACTCTTTCAAATATGTGTCAAAATGATTGACACCCCTAAGACCCCTGTTTGTTTGTTTTATAGGGTGTTATTCAAACATTTTTTTACACAGTAGATCTAGCTTTTTTCTCAAAAACACATCAGAATGATTTAATATGGGCGTAATATGTACGAAAGCATAATAAGTCATTGATAATTCTTCATTTGTTTGTTTGTTTATTCTTTAAAATGCCATTAAAGGTGTTTTTTTTTAGTAAAACACATGTTTTTTTCTCTTTTCTGTCAAAAACTTTATTGACACCCCTAAATTAAACCATAAAAGTTTGTTAATGTTTATTCATATTTTTTCATTAATTAATTAGTTAGTTAGTCAAATTTCTCTAATACTTCTCTCATCTCACAAAAACATTTTAGTGATTGTTTATTGTTTGTTTGTTTGTTTGTTTGTTTGTTTATTCATTGTGGTTTCATTCAAACTTTCCTCTTTTTACAGTAAACACAAGTCAGGTAATGGACATAAGAAAAATAAATAAGCAAGTAAAAATATCATAAATGTCACGTTATCGACGGCTTCCACCTTGAACTCCACTTCCCAGAATTCAACGCTACAGCGGAGCTCTCATGAAACTCTATTTCCCATCAGCATCGCGGACCACAGTCTGAGTTACGTGATTTTTTTCCCCTATATAACTGGAGTTGACTGATTTTTAATAAAACTTTCCCTTGTACCCACTTTTCCCCCAAAAAAATTGCACCTGGAATCATACGTCGAACATCTCAGCGAGGACATCAAGGACATAAAGGATATCAAGGACATCGAGGATATTGAGGACATAGAGGATATCGAGGACATCGAGGATATCAAGGATATCGAGGACATCGAGCACATCGAGGATATCGAGGACATCGAGGACATCGAGCATATCGAGGACATGGAGGATATCGAGGACATCAAGGATATCGAGGACATCGAGGACATCGAGGATATCAAGGACATCGAGGACATCAAGGACATCGAGGATACCGAGCATATCAAGGACATCGAGGATATCAAGGACATCGAGGACATCGAGGATATCAAGGATATCGAGGACATCGAGCACATCGAGGATATCGAGGACATCGAGCATATCGAGGACATGGAGGATATCCAGGACATCGAGGATATCGAGGATATCGAGGATATCGAGGACATCGAGCACATCGAGGACATCGAGGATATCAAGGACATCGAGGACACCAAGGACATCGAGGATACCGAGCATATCAAGGACATCGAGGATATCAAGGACATCGAGGATATCGAGGACATCGAGAACATTGAGGACATCGAGGATATCGAGGACATCAAGAACATCGAGGACATCAAAGACATCGAGAGCATCAAGGACATCGAGAACATCGAAAACATCGAGAACATCAAACACATCGAGGACATCGAGAATATCGAGGACATCGAGAACATCGAGGACATCGAGGATATCGAGGACATCGAGGATATCAAGGACATCGAGAACATCGAGGACATTGAGGACATCGAGGATATCGAGGACATCAAGAACATCGAGGACATCAAGGACATCGAGAGCATCAAGGACATCGAGAACATCGAAAACATCGAGAACATCAAACACATCGAGGACATCGAGAATATCGAGGACATCGAGAACATCGAGGACATCGAGGATATCGAGGACATCGAGGATATCAAGGACATCGAGAACATCGAGGACATCGAGGACATCGAGGATATCGAGGACATCGAGAACATCGAGGACATCGAGGATATCGAGCATATCGAGGACATCGAGGATATCGAGCATATCGAGGACATCGAGGATATCAAGGACATCGAGGATATCAAGGACATCGAGAACATTGAGGACATCGAGGATATCGAGGACACTGAGAACATCGAGGACATCAAGGACATCGAGAGCACCGAGGACATCGAGAACATCGAGAATATCAAAAACATCGAGGACATCGAGAATATCGAGAACATCGAGGACATCGAGGACATCAAGGATATCGAGGACATCGAGAACATTGAGGACATCGAGGATATCGAGGACATCGAGGATATCGAGGACATTGAGGATGACGGTTTTAGAATTACAGTTTCTTAAAGTCATCATCTCTGAAAATGGACACCTAGACACCACTTTCAACATCCTATAAAAGTGGCTCTGTCCTTACAATAAGGGCTTTGGGGCAGTGTTCAGAGTCACAGACTCCAAAACATTCAATAAAACCTGTATTAAACTGTAAATACTTATGCAGGGAAAGTTCCTGGTGTTCAGAACCGGGTTCCGCGTGCGCTTAAATGCATTTCCTGGGCTCTTCATTCAGGTTAAGCAAATCCACTGTGTATAATTCACACCTCCTAGGTTGGCAGATTTTGGAGAAGATTTTGGAGAAGCGTCCGAGACGGGGCGTGTTAATATCGTCTAGACGGCCATCTTTAAATCCAAGCACTCCCCTTTCTAAAATGAGAAACAATCAGGGATAGAAAATAAGGACTGAAGGAGGAAACAGCGTTGTTTTTCTGAAATTTGCTGTCAAATGTAATATGGTAACATGAAAGTAAAGAGACCGTTTAAAAAAGAAAAACTGCTCGACATAAAATAAAAAAAATACTTATGAGCAGCCACAATAAAATACGGGCGACTCCAGAATTATTGGCACCCTTTAAAGAAATAAGCAAAAACTGATAGTTAAACTAAAGTTTAACTAAACTTTTTTCCACATGATAATAATAATTCTCTTTTATCTCAAGAACATGTGGAAAAATTATTTGCACCCCTAAGAAAAGCTTTTCTTTGTTGTTGTTTTTTTTTTTTTTGCCGGCAAATGTAGTATAATGTAACATAAATGATCAAGGGAGCATTTAAAAAATGAAAATAATAATAATAATAATAATAAAAAGACTACTACAATGATTGATGAAATCACAATATGTACACAGGATATAGGCGAACTTATCACACTTTTAAACTCATTAATAACATAATCACATTGTAACTGTTTTAAGCAAACTCATCCCCATGTGAGTCACTGGCACAACACACAACTTCTGAATGTTACACTAGTGTTTAGCTCTGCCTGAGGTCTGAATACTGAGGTACACCATTTCAGATTCACAGTAAAGCCTCACTGTGTGCTGCTAATTCAACTCACACTACGAATTGCTGTTGATTTTATGCAGCCGTATTTTCGTGAAGGGTGCCAATAATTATGGAGTTGACATTACCTGGCAACAGTTGCTCAAAGGTCGATGTAAAATGGCTCGGTGCGGAGTGTTTGCACGATTATATCGTCTCTGAGTGGTGATCTGAGAGGCCGCTCGTGTTCACCAGGCCCCGATTGCTGCATTTTCCCGCAGCCATTAACACCTGGGTCCTCACATGCAAATATTATGCTAATAGTATGTTAATTGCGAGCCGGTGCCGCTAAGCGAGCCTGCTGTCGGGAGCACTTGTGAAAAATTGGGCGGGGTCACTCGCAAGCTGTAAACGCAGTCTAAACACAAATAAATAAACCCCTAAGAGCTTACGGGGAGCATCGCTGCATGATAATGCGTTGTTGTGGAGGCCAGGAACTGGCCACTGAGCGCAACAAACAGACGCGTGATTTATAACATGTAGATAAGGCTGACATGCAGCGCGCATGGCGTGCGTCAACGATCGGGGTCTAATGGAGGTCTTGGAGTTCTCAGGGTGCTCACTGATTCAAAATGTCATTTATACCGATATAGCGATTCTGCTGCAGATCTGTCAGTTGGTGCTGTGTTTTTGTTTTTCCTGTGAGAACGTAGCGATTGTGTGACATTCAGTTAGATCCTAAAAACAAACGCTTCTTATCTGGCCCACCATTTTCCGTTCATATTAAAGAGAAATCAACCCAGAGTCGAAGTAGCGGAGAAAGTTGGAGCAAACTCTAAAGACTTCAAAGTCCCAGAATGCAATGCAGCTCGGCTGGTTAGCGATCTATACGATGGCGAACGTCGGTGGCGGTGTTGAGGTACGCTCACATGTAGAGAGATTTTAGCGCCGCAAGTTTTACTATGAAGTCGCCACTAGGCGTTCCTTACTACTGGTTGCTATAGAAACATTTACCAGCGGGTGGCGCAACTAGCATTCCACTTTTGATAACAAACCAGTTTTCTTGCGGCTAAAATGATAATGATAATGAAATCTTTATTGGTCATGTATACATTACAGCACAGTGAAATTCTTTTCTTCGCATATCAGGAAGTTGGGGTCAGAGTGCAGGATCGGCCATGATGCAGTGCCCCCTGGAGCAGAGAGCGTTAAGGGCCTTGCACAGGGGCCCAACAGTGGCAGCTTGGCAGTGCTGGGGCTTGAACCCCCAACCATCTGATAAGTAAGCCAGAGCCTTAACCGCCAAGCCACCATTGCCCCCGCCAAGCCACCACTGCCCCCGCCAAACTACCACTGCCCCCGCCAAGCCACCACTGCCCCCCACCAAGCCACCACTGCCTCCTGAAATGAAATGACAAAACAATTTGGACTCGCAGGCAGTGTGGCAGATCACGGATCACGTGCGCTCGAGCATCTTCACTCCCATTGGTAGTCGTTGCACCAGGTCGCTCCAAATTTGCCTAAAGTTAAACTTTTCTCAACTTCGTCGCATGGCTCGACACGCCCACGTCTAGTCACCAATGCTCGCTGTCGCTCATGTTGCCTCTCGTTAGGTACAGAAGAAGAAAGAGGTTCAATCCCAGCGCCCGACTATCAGCAGGTAGTCGAACGGCATTTTGGGTAATGTAGGCAATTGTTCAAGTGAAAATAGACCATTTTATTTAAAAAATGAATCTCGTTAATATGAACATTTAATATTTAAGTCAGTGGGTGGATTTTTTCTTTAAAACGTGCAGGTCAGTCACCTGATCCGGTCCAACCCTGTCACGCAACACACCAAACAACACACCAAAGACGCTCTTTTTCAGACCCAAAGCCCACTGCTGACCTCTTCAGGATGAGAAACGACGTCCTCGCACGATACAGAAGCTCCTACATAACCAACGCCGTCTTTTTCTTTCCGTGACAGTACTCCAGAGTGCATTTATAATTCGCCCCTATCGCCCCTTTAGCTCATTGCTCCAAGATGTCTCTCCTTTTTTGTTGTTGTTGTTGTTGTTGTAGTTTGGCAGTACAGAGAGAAGCCTCCGGCATGTTTAAGGGGCTGAGACGTCATTACTGCGAGCACAGCGACATTACTGCCAGCTGTTCGAGTCTGAACGAGCACTGAGCTTTGTTTAATAACTCCTTCTTCCTTCCACAATGTGTCGAGCACATGCATGTTCATTTCCGTTAGTCATGAGCAAGAAGCACAGACCTGAGCGGCATTTCTACACAGCCGCTGAGGTGACACGGTGGTTACTGAGGTCACGGAAACATTCCTGCAATGTCGAGGAAAATTATTTGACGTGTTCTGAGGGGGGGGGAAAAAATAACAATATGGGATGTTAGCGAGAACGTTATGTGAAAAAATATTTTAGCTAAACAGCCAGAAAACCAGGCGTTTCTGATAACTACAATGGCCTGCTAATCTAAACCGCTTGAAGACTGGATTGCTCCAAAGGTTAGGTGCTTGTGTTCACAACGGTCTAACTCGATTTATTCTTGGCCTCGACGTACGTTCCTTGAGATTTATTTCAATGACACAAAATACGTAAAGTAATCTGAGTCTCTGAGTCTTTCCGATCTTCAGATACAGGGTGAGCCTGTATCGACCGTAGCCTCATATTCCTGGTCTTGGCTTGGAGGAGTGGAATCTGGTCTTCTGCTCTTGTAGCCCATGTTGAGATGCTTTTCTGCTCACCGCACTTGTAAAGACTGATTAGTCAAGTTACCGTAGCCTTCCTGTCAGCTCGAACCAGTCTGTCATCATCAACAGCGCATGCGGATGCTGGATGTTTTCTGGATGTTTTCCGCACCGTTCTGTATAAACTCTAAAGACTGTTGTGTGAGGAACATCCCAGGAGATCACCCGGTTCTGAAATGCCCAACCCATTCCATGGTCGCTGAGATCGCTGAGATTTTTTTTTACCTCCATTCTGAAGTTTGATGCAGACGTTAACGGAAATTCTTGGCCTGCATGATTTTATGCGTGACGCTGCTGAACTGAATAAATGAGCAGGTGTATAAGTGTTCCTAATAAAGTGGACGGAAAAAAGGAACATCATCAGATGAATAGGACTTTTATTTCTGTTCATTAACACGGAGCTTGCATTAGCATACCACTCTGTCGCTCTGAACCTTGATAACTTTATCCCAGATGAAATGTCAAACGCTCTATCAGCTCTCGCTCTCGCTCTCTCTCTCTCTCTCACTCTCTCTCTCGCTCTCTCACCCCCCCCCCTCTCTTTCACTTCTCCCACACATGCCTCTGTCAGACAGATTAATATTTCATATTGCTTAAAAGTTGGTACATCTGGTGCGGGGAATAATTCCATGTCGGCTTAAGTGTGTGCGTTCTTATGACTCGCGCTAATGTCACATGTATAAAGGGTGCATTAGTGGCCTTTGGCACAGAGGGCGGGATCTCACCGGCGTGCAGCGTCGCTGTGTAATAGCGGTTTGATTTACAGCAGCGTCTCGGGATTACGCCGCTCAGAGAGCACACATGTGTTTGATTTGTGGAGGATTTCGAGGCCAGACTGAAGCGGGATAAAGCCGGGGATTGTGGGATTGTTAAATGATGTGTGTTGTCTGTTCAGGGCTTGAGGACAGATGTGGAGCTGATGTGCACTGCTGCGTCCACGTGGCCCTGCGGTTGTGCTCTTTTATAGGGAATGAGGGACTCCATTACTAACCGCAAGTCTGTAAAATTCAGTCCCACTGTCTGTCCAAGTGAATATAAACAGAGCACTAACCGCCATTTTGTTTCTGATGAATCGTTATAATACATATTTATTCCAGTGCCAATTTTCTGAATTGCGCTTTTTTAAAAAAAAAAAAACTTTTTAATCACATAAAGACATTGGCCAGAACTTTCCAAATGCTACTTTTGAGATAACGACTAGAATAATCTCTCAGATATTGGCTCTTATTAAATATTGTCCAGTACCAAAGACTGTTTTTCTTTATCAAACAATAACGCATCAATCATTCCTTCCAAAAGGTTTCACTCTTACTACCTCAACCTCAAAATCAGGCAGGATATATGTGTTTATAAGATATACACTGATACGGACATAACGTTAAACCACCTGCATAATATTGTACAGGTCCTCCCCTTGTGCCGCCAAAACAGCTCTGACCCGTCGAGGCATGGACTCCACAAGACCTCTGAAGGTGTGCTGTGGTATCTGGCTCCAAGATGTTAGCAGCAGAACCTTTAAATATTGTAAGTTGAGAGGTGGGGCCTCCATGGATCGGACTTGTTTGTCCAGAACATCCCACAGACGCTCGATTGGATCGAGATCTGGGGAATTTGGAGGCCGAGTCAACACCTTGAATTCTTTATCATGTTCCTCAAACCGTTCCATTATCTAGGGAGCGTTATCCTGCTGAAAAAGCCCACTGACATTAGGGAATACCGTTGGCATGAAGGGGTGTACCTGGTGTGCAATAATGTTTAGGTAAGTGGTACACATCAAGTAACATCCACATGAATGCCAGGACCCAAGGTTTCCCAGTAGAACATTGCCCAGAACATCACACTTCCTCCACCAGCTTGCCTTCTTCCCATAGAGCATCCTGGTGCCTTCTCTTCCCCAGGTAAGTGATACACACGCAAACACCCGGCCGTCCACATGATGTAAAAGAATCACGTTTGATTCATCAGACCAGCCCACCTTCTTCCATTGCTCCATGGTGCAGTTCTGATGCTCACGTGCCCATTGTAGGCGCTTTCGGTAGTGGACAGTGGTCAGCATGGGCGCTCTGACCAGTCTGCGGCTACACAGCCACATACACCGCAAGCTGCGATTTTCCATCAATTTGTGCTACAGTAGATCTTCTGTGGGATCGGACCAGACGAGCTAGCCTTCGCTCCGCACGTGCATCATTGAGTCTCGGGTACCCATGACCCTGTCGCCGGTTCACCGGTTGTCCTCCTTGGACCACTTTTTGATAGGTACTAACCCCTGTATCCCGGCAACACCCTACAACACCTGTCGTTTTGGAGACGCGCCGACCAAGTCGTCCAGCCACCACACGTTGGTCCTTGTCAAAGTCGCTCAGATCGTTACGCTTGCCCATTCTTCCCGCTTCCAACACGTCGACTTCGAGAACTGACGGTTCACTTCCTGCCTAATATATCTCACCCCTCAACAGGTGCCGCTGTAACAAGAAGATTATTCGCTTCACCTGTAGGTGGTTTTAATGTTATGGCTGATTGGTGTATGTTTTTCAGGAGAACCAGAACAAGTTTGTAAGTTTGTTGTTTTTTAAATGGGAAAGAAAGTTTGTTTTTGTGAAACATAATGGTTAGAGAGTGAGCGCAAGATGGAAAGAGAAACCGGGTGACTGATGCATCAATAAAGCAGGTCGTAAAATCGAACGTTTTACTGGTGCTTTGTGTTCGCGCGCCTCTCACTCAGGCTTTCTTCTCTCACACTGCGATGGCCGACAGGGTCACCGACAGCTCGCGCTCGTGCGGAGGCAGAGAACGTTCCTGCTCAATCCACCAGCTTTATGGATTATACTGTTCTTAATGGAAAAAAAAAAAAACTCTTTGATGCCAAAAAAAGTTTAAAGCCCCATCTTTCAGCAGAGAAACGTTTCCTTTTCAGGCATTTTGCAAGAGAATGGTCTAGGAGTCAGAGTTCACGTTAGATAAATGAGAGAAATGTTTGGATGGAGTGTGTGACCGATGGTAAAAGATCACGGGCCAAATGAAATGAACTCAAGTAACTCGGAGTGGATTTGCAGTGCTGTCTCTTGTCATGTTATCTGCGATGACATTTTGCTTTCTGCTGTTTTCTCCGTCTCGGAAAATGTGCACAAGCGTGTAATCTCGCTTGACAAAAAGTTTTTTGTCTCGTATGACTGAAAGAACGTATAAGCTTCATTTCCGAATGTTTAACGATAAACAGCGTCATGCGAGAAATTTTCAGAGATGTTTTTCAGGCTGTCATTATCAAAGGAAGTTGGGTTTTTTTTTTTTCGTTTTTTTCGAAAACGCTCGACAAATTATTCATTCTTCCACTGACAAATGTATTTTCCCTTCCTCTCTCTCTCTCTCTCTCTCACACACACACACACACACAGACCCCTGTTTTGAGTGGAGAAATACATTAGGCAAGCATAATTGGTGCGTTTGAAATATTGCAAATAACAGTAATTATCATTAAATGAGTTGTTCCATGAAAACAGACGACGTGTCATTTTCTATTTGGATTGCCGCGGTCAGATGTTGACAAAAACTTTTTGCCACTCGCTGTCTTTTTTTGTGTGTGTCTCCACCCGTCCATTAGAGCATCTCTGTTTTGGAGTTGATTTATTGCAGAATTGAACTCGCGTACCGAGATGTGAAACATCATTTCGTCATTTTCAGCTTGTTAAGAAAGAAAGCAGGGGCAGTCGGAGTCGGTGGCCTTTTTGTTAATGATGATGCACGCGCCGTTTCCTTTTTTGTTCTTTTGCCCTCTGAGGTTCCCTGATATCAGCAAGCATTTACAATCTAATTACTGTCTGCACTCCACTCCACTTGTCTCCTCCCACCTGCAGATTTTTTCCACGAAAAACACACACAGGGGAAAAGAGAAAGAAAGAAAGAACGAGAGAAAGAAAATCCCACAGAAGGTAAATACGTGTTGACAGTCAGAGTCCCGCAGAGATCATACGGAGATACGGTACCTCTGAAAGTGATCCAGGCGCCTCAGGGCTCTGATCTGAGACCAAGAGCTGTCAAACTCAAACCCGCTTTGCAAAGAACATCTTGAATTAAAAGTAACACCTACACCATAGGTGACAAACTCGCTTTCTGTCTGGTTATTTCCGTGAGCCCTTAAAGGCCTGTAAACATTAAAGCTATTATGTTTCTTTAACGTATTAGCAGTATAAGTACGGTCGTATGGTAGCTCTGAAAAAGACAACACCGCAGTAGAGAGGACAGTTCAGGATAAGGTACGTCCTTAGAAGGCAGCTTTGCAGAAGATAGCCCTTGAGATTGTACTACTAAAAAAGGAGATGTCAGATCTGGATAAGACAGGCCTGAGTTCAGTGAAGAAGGAGGGGTAAAACAGGCATAGCTCAGGACATAGGGAGTCCTGGAGAAAATAAGCCATAGGAAGGCAGCTGTAGGCAGGCCTGAAGTATGCAGCCCTGGAGAAGGCAGTTTGGGAAAGGGAGCTCTGAAGAAAGGCAGCTATGCAGAAGGCAGCTCCATAGAAATGCAGTTCTGAAGCAAGGAGCACTACAGAAAGCAGAGGTGTAGAAGGCAGCCAAGGAAGGTAGCCATTTGAAAGATAGCCCTTGGAGTAGAAAAGGCCATTCTTGATAAGGCAACCAAGAAGAAGGCTTTAGAGAACTCTAGAGAAAGCAGCCCAATAGAAGGCAGCTCTAGACAAGGCAGCCCAAGAGAAGGCTGCTGTAGAGAAGGAAGCCCAGGAGAAGGCATTTCTAGAGAAGATAGCCCGGGAGAAGGAAGCGGTAGAGAAGAAAGCCCAGTAGAAGGCAGCTCTAAGGAAGAAAACCCAGCCGTTCTAGATAAAGAAGCCCAAGAGAAGGATCCTTTGAAGCTGCTTGAGAAGACAACCCCAGAGATGACATATGTGTAGAAGCCATGTATAGCCCTGAAGCTACAGTAAGTCTGGAGAATGCAGGCCTTGAGTAGGCAATTCAGAAGAAGGTAGCTCTGGAGAAGACCTGCATGTGATAGGTAGCTTGAGAAAAGACAGCCAATGATAAGGTAGCTGTAAGGAGGTTAGCCCTGGAGAAA
The DNA here is from genome assembly GCF_023375685.1 of Ictalurus furcatus. Lineage (NCBI taxonomy): Eukaryota > Metazoa > Chordata > Actinopteri > Siluriformes > Ictaluridae > Ictalurus > Ictalurus furcatus. Next base: position 23,423,767 of record NC_071273.1, read on the forward strand.
GCATCTGAAGAGAATGCCACTCTGGATTAGGCATCCTTAGATAAAGCCCTGGTAAAGCAGCCCTGGTTAAAGCAGCTCTGGTGAAGGCAGCTGTAAAAAGGCAGCTGTGGAAAAGGCAGCTCTGGAAAAGGCAGCTCTGTATAAAGCAGCCCTGGAAAAGGAAGCTGTGTTAAAGGCAGCTGTGGAGAAGGCAGCTCTGGAGAAGGCAGCCCTGGAAAAGGCAGCTGTGTAGAAGGCAGCTCTGGATAAATCAGCCATGGAAAAGGAAGCTGTGGTGAAGGCAGCCCTGGAAAAGGCAGCTGTGGAAAAGGCAGCTGTGTAGAAGGCAGCTCTGGATAAATCAGCCATGGAAAAGGAAGCTGTGGTGAAGGCAGCTCTGTAGAAGGCAGCCCTGGAAAAGGCAGCTGTGGAAAAGGCAGCTGTGTAGAAGGCAGCTCTGGATAAATCAGCCATGGAAAAGGAAGCTGTGGTGAAGGCAGCTCTGTAGAAGGCAGCCCTGGGAAAGGCAGCTGTGGAAAAGGCAGCTGTGTAGAAGGCAGCTCTGGATAAATCAGCCATGGAAAAGGAAGCTGTGGTGAAGGCAGCTGTGGAAAAGGCAGCTCTGTAGAAGGCAACCCTGGAAAAGGCAGCTGTGGTAAAGGTTGCTCGGGAGAAGGCAGCTCTAGGAAAGGCAGCACTGGGGAGTTCAGCTGTGGAGAAGGCAGCTCTAAAAAGGCAAGCCCAAAGAAGGTTATTCAGGAAAATGAAAGCTTTGGACAAGACAATTCTTGAGAAAGTAGGCCTGGAAAAGGCAGTATTAGTGCCGTTTAATAAGCCTTCAGGACACAGTATGTGTGTGACTATGATCTCTTGTTACATGGAACATATTAAGTGTGTGAATCAGAATGTGTAAGTGTGGGTAAATAAGATGACAAGGGTTTTTATGTGCCCTTGAGCCTGTGTGCTTTATGTCTCCCTCTTCATTTCGCCTCAAAATCTTGCAGCACTGACATTTGTGTCGCAAAGGTTGTCAAGGGATTAATCTCATAACATGCTGTGGTGGAGAAAAAAAAAAGTATCTCGTCCAAGAATGAAACACAATTTACCCATCATGCTCCCTCTTTCAGGACTAGAGACAACCATAAATAATACCTCTGCGGTCCAGATTCGCTAATTTACAAGCTTAGCGTTTCCAAATGTTATTAGACGAGCCGAGGAGGTTTACGAAGCCGCTTCCAGCACTGATCTGTTATACAGTCCTTCAGTGTGCAAGTGTGTGTGAGAGAGATGGTGTTAAAGACATACCTGACGCCCACTCCCATCAGTCCCTAACCTCAGAGGCATGCATTCTTCACTTGGCACTCGCTTCTCACTCATTCTCCTCCGTCTTCCTACGGAGACTTCCTATCCTTCTCTCCCTTTTTCTCTGTCACGCTCTCACTCTCTCCCTACGCCAATTCCAACCTGTACTGTTTTGCATTACAAAATCTACGTGTTACACTCTTCCCATCCAAAAGTAAATTAAGACTGTCAACAGAAAACCTATTCCCAGAACATTTTGTAAAGAGTGCCGGCGTTTTTGTTCCCCACCTGATCTGAGTGACCTGATAAAGATTTAATATCAGCTTGTCTTCCTTTGGCACCAACCAGGCTCTTGTCATATCAAAACTGGACTACTGAAACTCACTACTCTCGGGCCTCCCAGCCAGCTCCATCAAACCCCTTCAGATGATTCAGTACGCAGCAGCACGCCTCGTCTTCAACCAGCCCAAGTCACACCCCTCTTCATCTCCCTCCACTGACTTCCTGTATCCGCCTGTATCAAATTCAAGGCCTTGATGCTCACCTACAAGACCTTGTCTGGAACAGCGCCCTCCTACCTCAACTCTCTCCTGAAGGCTTACGTTCCCTCACGCAATCTGCGATCGGTTAACGACCGACGCTTAGTAGTTCCTACACAGCGTGGCTCGTGGTCCCTTTCCAGAACCTTCACACTAACAATCCTTCAGCGGTGGAATGAACTTCAACCTCAATCCAGAACCACAGAATCTGTCACTATCTTCATGAAACAGTTAAATACCCACCTCTTCCCTGAACACCTAACTAACCCCTAAAACGCCAACCCCTACATTATCCTTCTTTAAAAATAAATAAATAAATAACTTACTCTGGCTCTTACAGCTCGACTCTGCGCACTTTGCTTCTCTAGAACTCAGTCATAAATCTCGTACGGTCGCACTACTCGTATTGTTCTCCACGTGATACATCGCTTTGCTTGTATTTCCTCATTCGTAAGTCGCTTTGGATAAAAGCGCCCGCTAAATGAATAAATGTAAACATAAATGTAAGCGGAACCTTTTTTGATGGAATAAATGATCGAAGAACTTTTTTATTTTCTTCTTGCGTTCTTTTTTCCCCTCTCTGGCTTAGTCAATTATGCGCAAATGTAGAAATATTATATATGTATATATGTATATACAAATACTGAGTCTGATCAGCCAGCTCACATCAGACATCATTGGTGTTTACGTAACACTGGGTTGCCAAAATATTTGCATTATTTTATCAGTTCATTTACATTACATTTTACATTTATTCACTTAGCAGACGCTTTTATCGAGTCCAACTCAAAACAGTGAACTCGATTCAATTCCATTTGATTTGTACGGCACGTTGAACAATGGACAATGTCACCAAGCAGCTTTGCAGAAATATATCAAGTCCGGATACAGATGTAAAATTGATAAAGTTTAATACTATAGCGTAGACAGATACCCACACGTGGCTACGTCACGGCTAGATTGACGTTTGTGCGTGATACAGAGTGCCGGATCAAGTGCTGTTTTATCAGCTTGCTAAATAATAAGTGTGGAAGCCATTTTGTTAAATGAAACCATTCTGACGGTGACGGATGCGATCGCTACAACTAGGACTCGTCATGCAGCGATATGTCTGCCGTGTTCTACACTCCTGTTAGATTTATTTCACTGCTCGCCATCTTCTCGTTCATTTACCGTCGTCTTCTTCTACAGTCCCTGATATTTTTGGGTGGGATTAAAGGTAAGTCCCTTGCGTTTAAAGGCTGCAACCCGATTCGGAATAACTTTCCCAGCATAAATAATGACACGTACAGCTCCAGAGTAATAGCGAATAATGACTAGTGCTGTAATTTGATTAGCACATTAGGCCTTGCACATGTCACATCTCTCATCCTATCTATTAACTTGTATTATAGTCTGAAGGAGTCTGTGTCAGGTCACGTCACGTCATCATGCGCACGTGTTTATCAGGCTGAAACAGAAAACCAGAGCCGAGCTTAACATCACCTGAGGCTGAGGCTCGCTGTGAAGCCCGGCTTAGTGTCTCGCTGAAGCTCAGTGGGGGTTTCCTCATCACCTCACCTCAGAGTCAGCGTCTTATATGATGGAGTTACAGTACAACGGAGTCTCTCTCCCACACACACACACACACACACACACACGCGCCTTAATACACCAGAGTCGGAGCAAACCAGGCTCAAGACTGAAAACTGGAACGTTTTAGAACGCTTTATTATGCAGAGAGTCGTTTTTAGTTTAGCCCCGCCCCTTAGACTTTAGAGACTACCTTTCGTATACTGTTTATACCGAAGCGCTGTTGAATTCTGGATTCTGATTGGTCAGAAGGTGTTGATTCATTTTCTATAACTGCAGTAATATCAGTGACGGCAGTGCAGCTGCAAATCACACGTCTCTATAGTAACATTAAAAACGTTTATTTAACATTTATGGAAGGAGTCTCCGGTGTCAGAGGTAGTGCTGTAACTTTAAGTTTTCAGACAGCTTCGGGAAAGAAGATGTTTACACGTTCTGGTTTCTCAGTGACATGACAATCTGTGTTTTTTTTTTAATTATTATTATTAATTAATATTATAAAATTAGTATTAACTTCAAGCGAGAGAAAAAAGAGCCTCTGGTGAGGGAACTTTAACGTATGTGATACAGGAACTTTCTTCACTAATTAATATCTCATGTAACTATAAATAGTTTTTTTTCTTCTTCTTTTAAGTACATGTAGTTCTTAAAATAAAATTTAAAAAAAATAGCATTTTTAATTCTTGGGAAATTGCTGTGGTAAAACGAGGAATTAAACCGTGAAGCCAGGCTTCGACGGTGTGACCCAGATGAGGACGGGTTCCCTTCTGAGTCCGGTTCCTCTCAAGGTTTCTTCCTCGTATCATCTCAGGGAGTTTTTCCTCACCACCGTCACCACCGTCTCGCTCAATAGGGATAAATTCACACACTTAAAATCTCCATCCTGTGTTTATACGTTTCTGTAAAGCTGCTTTGAGACATCGTCCATCGTTAAACGCGCTATACGAATAAAATTATATTGAATTGAAACTGAATTAAACTTAAAACTTAATTAGTAGAAATGTTTATTTTCTTCGTTGATCAGTTTCGCTTTTTGTGGTTTTCGTACACTCACCGTCTGTTTATTCGTCATCTCTGACCCATTTCTAACTCTATCGGGGTCTTTCAAATGCCGCAATTCACCTGGTATCGATCAATCCTAAGTTAAGCGTCATGCGACGACGTCTTACCGCGACAGAGAATATATTCCGTGTTTTCTGGTCTCTATTATATATATATAGAGAGAGAGATATACAATAAAGGTTCGGCTTCGTGGTCGAGCCGAGATCGAACAGACTGTCAACGTTCGCAGCCCGCCCACTTCGCTGAGGTCATCGGCGCGCGCCAACTTTCCGCGTTTCTCGGCACTCCGTCTGCTTTAACTTTTTAAGTCATGTTCTGCTTCAAAAGTTTCGCTTTCAAATAGACCCCGTAGCTTTAGAAGGCCTCGAGAACCGAAATCACAAGATCGTCAAGATCACCCTTAACATCGAAGGAGCTGTAAATCGGTGCTTAGTGCAAATCTCCACTTTTAGCTTCGTTATATTTCGACGTTTTGTTTTTTTTTTGTTGTTGTTGTTGTTTTTTGCCCATCAACTATATCACAAGCAAGTGACAGGTGAGAAGGATCGTGTATGTCACGCAAACACACACACACACACACACAGACACACAAAACGTGTGGAACGGTGTGTGTCTGGTGCCCACGCAGGCCTCGTTTCTCCCCTCGCCAAGTCGCAGGGTGCCGGCGGGGCTCGGAGCAAAGCGGCGGCGCGGTATCAATATCACGCCGCCGACGCCTGCCTGCTCTCGCTGGCACAGCATGGCCCGCCAAGCTCACACACATACACACACACACATGCAGACACACTTCTATCACCTTCAGCTCAGAGTGCTCACCATCTGCAGCACTGCTAACGCAACCGCAACGCCTGGCTGCTGCCAAAGCACAAGCCCCCGCACAGCCTCCACCACACACACACACACACACACACACACACATATACATAAACCATAAACACACCTCGGTTAAGCTTTATCTATTGCTAGACCCTCAGCTGGTAATGAGACAGGGGTTTAACCCCCAATCAGAGCGCATTCCTTCGTCCTCTCGCTTCTGATTAGCTTCATGTTTTTTTTTCGCAGGAAACCGGCAGCAAGCCGCAGATCTCATCAGAGCATCTCACAGTAATTAGGAAGCTCTAGGTGATCTCTCTCTCTCCCTCTCGGGGGAGAAGTAGTCAGGGCATGGTAATATTACACGCCGAATTACACAGCGGTGTTACCCTGAACTAATTTGGACATCGTAATTCACTTACGCTCGGTCTGCCGCTTCGACGTTCTGCAGCGGAGACGAATTAACGGCGGTCATTTTCACAGGTTCCGTACATGGTTCCGTACACGAACGCTCACAGGCTCTCATACCAGAACTCTTCGAGGAGCCGATGCAGTTTAATGACTTATAATTAGATTCATAAAACAGGCTAAACTTGCTGAAAAAAAAAAAAAAAAAAAAAAAGGAAACGAAAGGAAGAGGAAAAGAGAAAAAAAAAATTACGCTGACGACGAGCAGGCTTGACATTTGGCCTTGCGTAATTAGGAATGTGCCAGCTTTCCCTTCCCACTAAATCTCAGCACTAAATCATTATTCTCCACGGTGTTGACTTTGTCATGTTCGTTCGCTTAAGCTTGGGCGTTTTTCGTAAATATTGCAGCCAAAATTACATTGCGATTATTTTTTTTTCTCCCCCTTAATTGCCTGCCCTCCAAACACAATCTGCTTTGGCAGTACATAAGATGGTATGCGAGTTAATAGAGGCAGTGAGTTGGCACACAAGCTGCGCGTTCTGAAGGGAGAGCAGGGCTAAGAAGGGAAGACGAAGTGTTGAGGAGCTGGAAAGAGCTGATCACACAGGCAAGCTGCGGAGCAGCAGGCAGATGCCACCAGAGCACGAGCTGTCTGTCAGACGAACAGGCAGAACACGGAGAGAAAGAGAGCGAGAGAGAGAGAGAGAGAGAGAGAGAGTACGGGATGGAGAAAGAGAACATGTGCATGTTTCTGCTTTTCGGTCTCTAACTGTAGACGGATGCACAATGAATTATTAAGTTGTATAGTGTACGAGTACAGGATCAGACGGTCTTCAACATCAAACTTTCCTCCAACTGTAAAATAAATTCCTCGCAACTTTCTCAACCGTCTCAGCCCTCTCAAGGCTCATTATTTAAGTCTGTACAATAATATTTCTTTGCCGCCTCACAGCTCCAGGGTTCCATCCCGAGCTTGGGTTCGTGTCGTGCATGCTCTCTCCATCTGGGTTTCCTCCTGGTTCTCCGGTTTCCTCCCACCTCCTAAAACATGCCAGTGTGTGGATTCGCTACTCGGAATATAACCCCCTAGGTGTGAACGACCGTGTTAAAGTGTGTGTGCATGGGTCCAACCTCGCACGCAGTATTCCCGGGATAGACTCCGGATTTCCCCACAACCCTGATGACAATAAAAGTGCTTACTGAAGATGAGTGAAGGAATATTTTGTGGTGTTTATATATATATATATATATATATATATATATATATATATATATACACGTGAGATAAAGCTACCTAAAGCTATGTCTAGCTAATATACCTAGCAAGCTACTGAAACCCCAACGGCTGTGGCTAACGGCACATTTCTTATGCTGCACGTATCTTGTAACTCCGATTAGGAAAAACCAAAGAAATGTCCCATCAACGTCCTACTTGGAAAGGTCTCCTCATCTCTTTCAGCACACTCAGCAGGTGACGTCAAATCAAAATGGCTGCTCACAGCATGAACGATAAAAAAAAAAAGAAGCCTACTTCACTTTTTACTCTTTTATGAGTTATACTGTATATACAAGGATTAGCTTTAGCTCGATCAACACATTCGCTTGTTAGCTGGCTAGCTTGTTGCTAACCGAAGATGAACGTACTGTAGAGGCGTCCATGTTTTTTTCCTCACTTCGTAGCTCTTATAAATGGAAGATATAATAAGTTTGAGGTGACGTTGCAACTTCCACCGAAAACACCCCTCAACTTGCAATTTCAACTCTTCAACGTCTTCTAAACTAGCAGTTCCTTCCCTGTTTACAGCGTGACGTCAGATCAATATAAAGTTCCGCTTCTCTACTTTTAAACGAGTTTATAGCTGTATAGGCTTTCAATCAGCTCATAGACCGTACAGAGACAGTATTTGGTTAAATCTATAACTCTGACCGTACTAATCACTAGCTAGTTGCTAGCTCGTTGCTACGCTACTCGCTATTGTCCGCTGTTGTTGCAGTTTCAGTCCAAAATGCTGCATGAATGTTTCAAGTTCCCTACGGTAGAACAGAACCAATAACCGGCTCGGACCTGTGACTGTAAACGTGCATTCAAAGTATTTTTATGAGCTTCACGTGTTCCAAACAAAAGACACGCTTTCGTAGAGCCACCCGTGTTTCTTTTCGCACTGTGCGAGGTGTGCATCTCATTACATCTCGCAAGCTGACACTTAGCTAGCTAGTTGACACGACTGCAGCACTTCTGAGTTACGCTGAATGCAGCATTAACATCAGCTAGCTAGGTGATTATAAGCAGCAGCGTTTGGCTTCGTTAGCAAGCCAGCTGATTATAATGGAGTTTATAATGGAGGCGGTGTTCACTTCAGCAGAGCTCACGTGGTTAGTTAGTTAGCATAATCGGTCCAAAATTCATTCCTCAGGTATGCTAGGTCTGCTTTAGCACTTGCTTGGAGATATATATATATACATATTGGAATAAATGAAGACTTTAACACCTTAAAAATGAGTAGTATTGGCTAGTTTTGGAGACGTATTGAGGAGAAAACACAGAGCCATAACTTAACGACTTCACAGTAAAAAGCGAACCTCCGCTGTTTTAATCGCAGAAGTGATTTCGTCTCCGTCCTTTCTTTTTTTTTAAAAAAAAAAAAAATTCCCATCTTGCAGTCGTTCCGAGGAACGAGACATCAGTTGGAAGGAAGCGGGGATTTTTATGATTGGGACGGTTGAGACGTGTGTGTGTGTGCGTGTGTTTGGGGTTGGGGGTGGTAATGGGTGTGTTTGGTGGGGGGTCAGTAGATTTTCCGGGGTGCTCTCCCACTAAGCCACTCGCTCTAAGCTTTAATCCCCGAGGGAAAATATGACACCCCGTAAATATCAATAACAAATAAAGTATCTGTAATGAGGCATGGCTTTATCTGCGCGATTTGAGCGTAGTTAATCTCCGGGCTGCTCTTGACACTCAATTAAAAGTGAAGAATGAGATGCAGCTCCTCACTACTTCTTCTTCTTCTTCTTCTTCTTCTTCTTCATGAGCGAGCTTGCCCTGTTCCCGAGCTGTTGTTTTGGTTTTTTTCCCTCCATCTATCTGTCGTCGCTGCCTCGTACTGAACTCATCTGTCTCTATTCTGGCTAAACGCGTGCAGCAAAAGAAGACGTCGGGGACGACACACGGAGACCTCGGGGGCTTTTTGACTGCCTTGTTTAGCTAGACAGTGATGGGTCTGAGGCTGTTTAAGAGCCTTAAGCTAAGCTAATTCTCCAAGACGTCCACGGTCTCCCAGATGAAGCGATGAAGCGGATTCTGGATGACGGGGACGGGGACGTAATTTACACGTAAATGGGAATATTGTAGAGGAAGACCGTGTTATAAGATGGTGTTAATGATATGCAATACCATTAAGAAGCCTCGGAAAAACGCGAACAGTTCTTGGTTTGTTTGTTGTTGTTGTTGGGGTTTTTTTTATACCTAGTGTAGGTTTAGTCCAAAAACAAATCCGCCATTTCAAATCGAGGAGAAGTTTTTGTGTGGGTTTATAAGCGCAGGTACGTCCGTGATGCTCAGGAACCTGTCGCTGAATGAGCAGATTTCTAATTGGTCAAAAAAAAAAAAAGCCGATTATTTTCCCAGAGCGTTTTATTCCACTTAAACCACAGCGATTCTGATTTTCCACCTCGTCGTAACTTCAAGTTTTCTCTCTGCTTCATCTCTGACTGTTACAAAGCGCTGGCACTGGAGACTCCTTCCATCCCATCCGTAAGTGATAACTCAACATCTCCTTACGTTCGGAAAACGTCACCGTATCACGGTATCGCTAAATTAATAAAACTACAAAATTTACATCTTGTATCAGGACCAGATCTTATACCAGGGAAACGTCTTAATCATTTTCGCTCACATTTAATCAAACCCTTACTTTTGTAACACGTTCATTTGCTTTCGTTTTTGCTGTGAAGACACGTGAAGTGGCTTGGACGCACCGTCCTCTTCGGAAATATTTCCAGCGTACCCGCTGTGTAGCGGAGAAGCGAGAAACGGTCCCCACAACACATGCTTCGGTCCACTCAGAGTGTTTGGCATTGTGTGAAATCAAATGAAGACT
>NC_071273.1:23441041-23566041 GCF_023375685.1 Ictalurus furcatus
ATTTACTTTATTTATCTCTTTATTTAACACGGACAATACACATTAATCGACATCAGTTTTGTCTGATTTCACCAAATGGCTCGTTTTCATCCGCTGTCTCTGGGCAGACTGATGTGTTTTTTTTTTGTTGTTGTTGTTTTTTTTAATAATCATTTTTAAAACAGCAATAAACGGACACGGTTACGCAACACAAGAAAAACACCAGTGCCACTAAAAACCCACAACACAATCCACGATACAATCCCAACGCTAATTTATACGATCATTACAAACATGATTTACAACTACACATCACGCTGGCTGTCCTGAATTTCCAGAAATGATGTTTTTCATGGGTTGTTTTTTTTTTCCCCGCATGACCTTTTAAATCAGCCGGATGTTGACGTTCATTCCACAAATGAATTTAGCAGATTAACCAAAAAACACACTTATTTACACGATAAAGTTATTACACGATCGCCTCTTGTAACGGCCATGGTCGACCTGTTTGTGATTTTTATATCCAAATTCTTCACACACACCACGCTGGAACACCAAGATCATTTAGACGTTTAATACTAACACTAGATTTGAGAATTTCATCCGATTCTTTTCATTAAAAAAATGTTTAAAAAATCCATACTTGACTCAAATGTTCCTGTGATGATGATGGTGCTGATTGAGGTTTTTATCTAAAAACCTAATTTCACGTTTAAAGCCAGTAATGTCCGTCCGTGCTCTTATTCAGATGTTCGTCTTAAAGTGTAAGTTAAAGGAACGGTGTCGCGTTACGAGTTACTGAAAACACAGAAGGCTGGAACTCCTGGAGCCTGGAGTTCTGTAATAATCCTTCAAACCAAACGCAGCTCAGCGTCATCGTGATGAGATTTATCTTCTGCAGTGATGGACTGGAATCGAGATGACCTAGAGTCGCACACACAAAACAACATTAAAAGGAAAACATTTATAGATTATGTCAAGTGTGAAATAGTAATATCTTACCATGCTTAAATATTCAACACCTTCTTCTTCTTCTTCTTCTTCTTTTGTTATAAACGTAATTAAAACCCAACCTAAAACACTGCGCAGTTGTGATTCTCAGACTGGGTCAGCATGATTTATAGAAATACATTCGAACACACAAGAGTCGTAGAAAGGTTTTGCGAATTCAACGTAATGCGGTATGTCTTCTCTCCACAATGGAATAATTGTACAAAAGTAAGCGTACGTGTTATTTACAAACGGTTTAAGATGAAACCATTTTTAAAAAAATAACAGGAATTCACTTCAATACTGATGTTTTTTTTTTTTTTCTGGAAAGCGACGCTTTTTGGAGCTCGGCTTGTTTCTCAGCATAATGTGGACGGGAAAGACGCTTCAGTGTGTGACGGACGCATGGACGACACACTGCTGCCATCTGCTGGTCTGTTCTGTGAAGTGACGTGTGAACATTTCGGTGGGAAGTGACGATCGACGTGATGGGATTGAATTCTCTGGAACGTAACTAAACTATACATAACTATACACAGTACATGTCATAAACGAATACATTCGAAACTGTAAAACACTTCAGGACGTCCCGATATAGGAAAATAATCCATTTTGGGGGTGGGTAAAAGTAGCCTGACTCGGCTTCATTATTTTCCTTTAACGGTGTCACGCTGAGTGTTTTATCCCTCACGTATCTGCCTTCTTTTTGAGTGTCAGTTTAAATGCTTACGTTTTCGGTGTTATTTCTCATGTTTCTGAAAAAATATATCAAGCCTGGATTGTTTTTTTTGGATCTGGATCGTTACGAGAGCGCGTCCTGAATCGTTTTATTCCTTTTATACTACAGCACTTTTGTCAACTATTATATAGGCCTAGTTTTTATTATTATTATTATTATTATTATTTTATTTATTAATTCATGTATTTAAAATGAGTTCCACTTAATGTTGTGGAGCATCCACGAAACAGGTCGGTTCCCGTTTTTCGCTTACGTCACAAGCGCGGCTATAAAATTGAATAAGACGAAAATAATAATAAAAGACGCAGCTTGCCGTGTTACCGAGAAACCGCAAAGCGTAAACGCCTCTGTCCTGAAAGTGTCAGAAAAGTTACAGCTTTAGATCTGACTGTTGGACTGGAGACTCCTTCCGGAGACGTTAAATAAACGTCTGGTTTCTTTAAGTAAACTTCGCCGTATCAGCGATTACACACGTTTTTTTTTCAAGTCCCTGTGAATGAGCTGTTACGTGTTACAGAGACAATAACGTGTTAATCAGTCCGGACGGGATTGCACAGAGTTTGCTGCGGCTTTTTTTTTTTTAAATTTGCGAGGTAACTTTTTCTTTCGCAGCGATGTTTGTTGGTAAACGAGACCTTTCAGCTGTACTCATTTTTCGATGCACGTGAATCGTAGACCGCTTTGGCTGAATGAGCGTCGCGATGACGTCACGTGACACGTCTCGGCGTGAATCCGCGGGAAATCTGCGGGAATTCTGAAAAATCGCACGCTCCTCGATATCCTCCTCAGAGTTTCCAATGCCTGTGATCGCAAAATCCAGGACGCACCGATTATAATACAATATAAACCTCTGCTTTGCAGCTGCACGCTTGTCTGAGCTGCCGATATAGAAAATGCATCAACACTTTCTCCTGACCAATCAGGACGCAGAACTCAAGAGCGCTCCTCGGATCTTTAGGCTTCAGTGGCCTTCACAGAGCTTCGTAGTCAGTCTCGGGATTTCCGCTAATGGATTCAAAGCAGCGGCAAATCGGCTTCCGATCAGGCTCCGATGATGAGATTTATTCTGTCTGGGATTTGATTTTTTTTTTTTTTACTAGCTACAGCACGTTCTGCCTGACTCGGCACTCTGAGCGACGGAAAGCCGTAAAGAGCGTCGAGATTAGCACGAGTGTCGAGCAGCGCTCGGATACAAAGCCCGTTTGATCCCGGAGGATTGAAGGATGTAAGACCTTCAAAGCCGCAAGGCCCTTTTGTGGAGATAGCACATGTTTTTCCTCAATGTACTTACCCATCACACACACACACACGGTTCTCCACTGCCTATTGTATTATCCTCTGCCTCGGCAGCTGTCGGTACTACAGAACTGCCGTTAACTTGAGGGAATATATCTTTTAGCCGGCGCGTTATGAGCAGCTGTTCGCATTGTGCAGGCGTCGCTCATCCGATTCCGATAACTTAACTCTTCCATTTCGGGCCTTTGAATCCCCGGTCATTACGACGCCTATTATTCTTCAGCGCAAATCTGCGCTGGAACCCGTCCACATCTGTAAGCAAAAGCGTTCCACCACGCCGCAGCTGCTGCCAGATGTTTTCTGCCGCCCGCCATATTTGATTCGGGCTTGTGTGAGGGATGGGAGACTGTAAGTACACCTGCTCGACGAGCGTGCGGCGAACACAGAGCAGCTGATTGCAAGCTGTTTAGCTTTCTCTCAGAATAAGTAGTCGAAATGACTCTGATAATGCTCGCGCTTCAAAGCCTGCGGGGAAAACAACGTTTCGGAGATGGGACCGTTTTCGTCGCGTCGTAATCCCATGGAAGTGGAAGTGGACTGCGGTCGAAATCAAGGGGTGGAAAACTCTTAGGGATCAGGGCCGCACCAAAACGTCCTCCTACTTCTCGTTAATCATAGGCATCGTATTCATTTTAATACTGGTATCATGTTCTGGTGAAAAACAGACATCAGAATTCATCTTCCTCCGTGGATTAGTGATGTTCTTATACACGTACGAGTATGTTTTTGTGTTTCAGTTCTTCGATTAGATGCATTTATGCAAATGAGTATTCATCTAATTAAATACACATACATGTGGATACGTGTTTAAGTTAGAAACGCGTAAATATTCACCCCGTGGATATACTGTGATATCGGTTTCCAGTTCCTGTTCGGTACGTTTTTAGAACTTTGTCCCGGATTTGGTCTTCTTGAAACAGTTTGTTTGTGCTCAGTCAGATGTATTTACAGTGCCCTCCACTAATATTGGCACCCTTGGTACTGTAAATATGAGCAAAGAAGGCTGTGAAAACTTTTCCTTGTTTAAGCTTTTGATCTTTTGTTCAAAAGATTCACAAGAAATACTCTTGTCATGGATATCAAACAATTACAAACACAACACAGGTTTATTCAAAACCAATATCTTTGTTAAATATAGTTGTGCAACAATTATTGGCACCCTTTTAGTCAGTACTTTGTGCTAGCTCACTTTGCCAAGATAACAGCTCTGAGTCTTCTCCTATAACGCCTGATGAGGTTGGAGAATACATGGTGAGGGATCTGAGAGCGTTCCTCCATACAGAATCTCTCCAGATCCTTCACGTTTCGAGGTCCACGCTGGTGGACTCTCCTCTTCAGTTCACCCCACAGGTTTTTTATGGGGTTCAGGTCAGAGGACTGGGAGGGTCATGGCAGGACCTTGATTTTGTGGTCAGTAAACCATTTTTGTGTTGATTTTGATGATGTTTTGGATCATCGTCCTGCTGGAAGATCTGACCACGGCGCATCAAACAACTGATTTTTGTGTTTAACTGGTTGGATTTCGAAGCTATATATAGCTACTGTTTCACATTGGACAAGCCCCGCCCACAAGAGACAACAGTAGTCAGTCCGTACAGGATTTCACAGAGGTTTTTTTTTTTGTGATTGTTGCCGCCAAAAATGCTTGAATTTGTTGAGGCTTTTTTCTCTCGAAATTTGCAATGCAACTTTTTTATGCTTTTTTTTTGTTGCTGCTGAGGAAATGACTTGAATTTTTGTTTCTTTCCCAGTGATGCTTGTTGGTAAACGAGACCTAGTAGCTGAACTCATGTTCAACGCACGTGAATCGAAGAGGGATTTGGCCGAATGCGCGTCACGATGACGTCACATGACACGTCTCGGCCCAAATCCGTGGATAATCTGCGGTAGTTTTGACAAATTGCACGCTCCTCCCAAATATTGTGGACATAAAATGGCCAAATCCTGCATGGACTGAGTAGTGGGGCCCCACCCCCATTAAGAGTCTTTCTGATTACAGCAGCAGCAGCTCTATGCGATCAACCGAAGCGAGGCTGAGACTTATAAACTGTTTTGGGATGTGTGAATCTTTAGGCTGTTTTCACTTCATTATTCTGACCATCCACAAGGCCAGAAGTTTGTTCTCGCAAGCAAAATATTACATTCTCTACCTCTCCGCGTATCTAAACGGCGCCTGAAGTGATCGCTGTATTTACAAAGTAATAACCCGGCTCATATTTCGTACGCCTATTATATAAGCGTTTAACTCATGATATGTTGTTTACATCTACTTCACTTCCACAAATCACTTTAAAGAGGAGAAGAAGTTGACTGTTTGGCTGATAAGGTGCACAAATTAGCACTAACAAGACTTTCTGCTCAACAATGAGGAACCTAATGAGGTTACGGTGAAATGAATCCACGGCGAGAAAGCTGTGTACAATTAGCCTAGCCCCAAATATAAATATCCCCCCACCACCACCACCACCAACGCACAAAGAGTCATTAATCAGATAAAAATAGAGCGGAGGAATCTTTTGTGATTAACGAGGTGAGACGTGTGCTAATTACTGTTTCCTCCGCTTGTAATTAGGTTGGCACGTCTAATCAAGATGAATGAACACCCTGGCCCGTTTTCCGTTCCCCACGTCGTCGCACTGGCTCCGTCCCAAACGCTCTCCCTATTTCCTATCGAATTACACTACATCTAGGTTTAATAAAAAATGCCTCGTACACACTATCTAGTGCACTAGATGTACCATTTGGGATTCAGCCATCGTTCCAGAGGCTTTTACCGTCTTCATTTCCCAAACCACATTACCCTAACCTTGTCTCTGTAAAACACTCGGTGCTTCATTGGTAATAATGTGACGCTGTGTATTATTACATTAAATAAAATGCCCATAAACACCTGCTGTAGGCCAGTAAAGCTTTTATTTATAGGATTTCAAAAGTAGTTCATGAGAAATTGTAGTCTTTTATCACCTCCTTGTGGTAGTGATGTGTAAAATTGCTGTTTTGTTTTGGGTTGGTTTTGGGGTTTTTTTTTAGCGAATCGTGTCATTTGATTCTGATTCGAATCTTTAATTCACTCATTTTCAGAAGTGAGAAAGGGTTTAAGTAGTAGTAGTAGGGTTAGCAAGGATAGATTATCAAAGTAGCTTATCAAGTTAGTAAAAGACCTCGTTATACAAGTGCTTCCAAGGTGAAATTTCAGAAGAATGAACGGCCATTTTCGTCCACACACAATAATATAAGTTATTAATTTTCCTGTAAATATTTGGGGGGGTCCCCATGTGGATAAATGTAGATGTTGAATATTTAAATGTGTATCTTTCTGTAAAATCATTTGTGCTTTGAAATGCAGTGGACGCCATCTTGGAAAATGCTCTACGCCTTTTAATCGAAATGAAGTCGTCACTGGTGTTACTGTCACTGGTGTAGCTGCCTGCTCTTATGACACGAGTGAAGATTAATAATGCCGGTGATTTAAAGTAATGGCACCGGATTAATCCTAACGTGTCATAATCAATCATAATAATTCATTACAGTCACGATATCTAAATAGAATATGAAAACCTAACTGAAAATTTCAATGGTCAGAAAGTCAGCATATTTTGAGAATGACCCATATTCATGTACACACACACACACACACACACACACACACGTTTGTCTTACTATCCTTGTGAGGACCTTCCATTAATGTAATTATTAATACAGCTAATTAATGCTATGTTACACCTAAACCTAACCCTAACTTTAACCTCAGGAACCAAAAGAAAAACATTTATCTCTTTTATTTTTTATTAAATGCTACAGTGTTTGAATTGTAAAAATAATACATTTTATTTGTAAAAAGCAGCATTTTTCTTCATGGGGACCAGCCAAATGTCCGCAGTCAGATATTGCCGTCCTTGTTTGGACAGCCGGTCCCCAGCATGATATAAAAACACGCCCACACACTAGTGCTAAAAACGATTGCTGAACTTACATCAATATCCAGATGAGTAATTTACACAACGAAGACATTCAGTGAAATACTTGAGCCGTTGAAGTTAAAAGATGCAGAGTGGTATAGATTTCTTCTTTGTCAATATTCCTTAAACGTAGTCACGGGCAGAGATTTGGTTCCCAAACGGAGCAACACTTCAGCTGTCGTTCAGCTAGATAGCTTGCAATAATCACTCTCAGCAATATCTATAGAGGACAGCTTGGCATTCTCTGGCTAGCTTGCTACTATCGGCTTTGCGAGGTGTTCTTATATAGCAGAATGGACGCAATTCAACTGTGGCAACTAAACTGGAAAAATAGCACACGTAAATTTCCGATTTATCACAACACTTATCTTTAGTTCATAAAGAGACACACATACAGGGACAGCTATAAATTATACTTGTTTCATTACATTTATCTAATTTATACAACTGAGGGTTAAGGGCCTTGCTCAAGGGCCCAAAAGTGACAGCTTGGAAGCAGCCAACTGAATCAATCTGTAATAGAAGGTTAATGAGAGAGCCTAAAGTCTGAAATTTGATACCAGTTTCATTTTAATAGTCAAATAAAGTGAGATGTAGACTAGTGATATGCGACCAAACTGTGTCATATGTAAATAATTGCCCAGCTTCCTGAACGGTTTGACACCTGAAGGCCAAACATCCCAGTGCTGAACCTAAAACTAGTTCTGTAACAGAACCACATGAATATTTAATGAAGAACAACAGCCATTTCTTTAGTCTCAACACAGGAAGTAGACCCTTTGCACTATTATGGTAGACATTTAGTCAAATCAGTATTTAACAAAATATTTCCTTTGTTCCTGTTTTTGATGAAATGAAGGAGAATTATGAAAAAAAAAACTTTTTAAAAATGCAAGTGTGGACGAACACCTTTAACATCTTTAATATAATTTACTCTACTCAATTTCACCACACATTCATCCGTTGGTTCTTTGCTGTCCGAACAACAAAACGACTCTTCGGAACCGTGATTCGGCTCGTTTTAGAAGAACCGAGCCCATTCTTAAAAAATCTGATTCAAAGAGTCGACTCAAAGAATCGACTCAAAGAACCGATTCGCTCACATACGTAACTAGTTTTTGCCTCAGGAAAGCAAACGCGGAAGTTGGCCGATGATGAAGTTTATGTTATAAAATGGTTATTTTAGATGTGTCAGTGTTTTCATTTCTAAAGCAGCTAATGGTACTTATTTATATGTAGATAAGGAGTTGCTAAAAAAACCCAAAACAACAACCAAAAAACCTCAAATATACGCTGTCAAATTACCTCAGCATCAGAGCTAACTAGCTAACTAGCACCTGAAATTGAGCCCAGACAAACCGTGTGGCTTCATGAGCATTATTAGTTCCTGGTTGAAATGGATGCTTAAATTACGTTTATATTATAATAAATTATAAAATGACGTCTAATCATACTCAGTTTAATTGTGTACACATTTTACGACTTAAAATTCCTCTCAGAAATGCTGTTGAACTTGGCTCATGTCAGCTAGCTTTACACAGTAGGCTATAGTGACTAGCTAGCCGCTGTTGAGAGAAAGCAAACAGGACCAGATGCTAGGATGTTTTGATACTTTTATTAGCATTCAGATGATGTAAATACAGACTCTAAACTCCATCTCTACATCCCATTTGTTTATTCCCCCCCAAAAAATTACAGATTTTATTTCTTCTTTTCATAGCATTTCATTTTTAGAAAATAAACCAAAAAAAGAAAAGTAAATCTCCCCTATGTACAGTAACTCACAAAGTAAAGGTATTGCAGCTGGGTTTTTTGTTGTTTTTTTTTTTTTTTTTTTTTTTTTTTTTAAAGTTGTACAAATATTCACATATATTCTTCAAGTGGTAGTGGACACTTGCGCAGGGTCATTTTCTGTACAATCACATGTCTGAGAGGAAAAACGTCATCGGTTTTAATAGACACGGTCCTGCTAATGAAGGCAGAGAGGGGGGGAAACTGTTTCGAAATAATGTCATTTTGATTTACAGTTTTGTTGGAAGCGACAGATTCAGCAGTGATTTGATGGATCATGACAGACTTGCCGTGTTTTCAATTATGGACCCAGATGTAGGAATTACTTTGAAAGGTGGTACTCGATGAGCGAGAACTTATTTCTGAGAAAAGCTTGACTAGAACAAGATGAAGTATTATGAACAGAACATAGAGATCTGTTTATTTTCACAGTATCTATTATGTACAAAGTCAGTTTACAGTTACAGTTAACTTGATATACAAAAGAAGGAGCAAGAGAGAGATAGAGAAAGAGAGAGAGACTTATATAGCATAAGCAACTGAGGTCTTGAAAGCCTTATTCGGACAGGATTAGTTTACAATAGTTACGTATAATAGTTGACGTATAATGAGACTCAGTAATGTTAACCTTGGTTTCAAATTGAATAATTGGCATTTAAGTTACTGAAATTGAAATACAGATTACATCGACTTATTTATTCAATTTTTATTATTTTACATTTTGTGAAACTCCGTCATTTCAGCTTCATGACAACTCCATAAATTATAGCAAATAAATACTAGCCATTCAGTTAAGACAAAAGTAATGGCACTCAATAAAAGGAGGAAGAGTTAGTGTATGGTAGTTGATGCACTGCAGTGGCTGAGCTGCATTATAGGAAGATTTAGCGTACACCACACTTAAGAGGCGCTCTTTCACGGTTTAGTCGGCATTTTATTATGGTTTTTTTTTTAGCCTTGCGTTTTTTTGTTGTTTTGTGGGCGTGGTTAATGTAAATCAGCTGTGCTGAGACCGTGCTTGGTAATTTATCAACGTACGCACGTTTGTACGAAAATTAGTGTTAGCGAAACTTTCGTAAATGTCGGTGGGAATTTTTTCGTTTGGTTTGTCCTATGGAAACATTTACACACAGCTTTGATGCACTTTCTTAACTCGAAGCTGATTAGAAGGAAAATATACAAGTATTAATAATGAAACAAGAATCATAATCCCACAGCCTGATTAATGCATAATGAATATAGTTACAGTGGGTATACAGCCTCGCTTTACATAAGCACATTAGCACAATACCATGATTATAATAATCTGTGGCTGAATCATATAAAGTGTGAACACATCGTGGATGTGATGCTGTTAGAAGCTCACTTTTATTAATTAGAAGTGAATCGAATTTCTTTCACGTGGAAGCCGGACACTCGTTAAGCGCTGGAACACTTGCGTCGAAAGAAATGGAGATTATGTAGTAAATGACAGAGTTTAGTGACACCTGTTTGCAAGAAACAATTCAAAATAAAATAAAAATGTAAGGTTTTCATTTCAATCACGCTCATATAATTTATAGCTGTCCAGATGAAAGCTGGCCAAATGCTTTATTTCAGATATCATCCTAATAAATGATCCTGTCCGAATAGGGCTTGCGAGGCGGAAAAAAAAGACGTTTAGAATCAGACGAAGCAAAAAAAATAATAATAACTCCCAATTCATATAGGTTTTTTTTAGTGCAAGTCTGGTCTTATAAATCCAAGTCAAAACTCAGGGTTAATACACTTAAGACCAATTGAAGAGAACTTGATTAGCATCACGGTCTGTCCATCAGCAGTCCTTATTAAGGCATCACGGCCACTTTAACAAACATCCAAACAAACCTCTTCATATTTATATGAAAAGAAATCTCTTTTTTTAAGTTGTGCAATCTGTACAAAGGAAGAACCTCAGCACTTTGGTGTAGGGTGACAGCTACAGGTTCTTCACATCTCTTTGCTAAGCACCTTTTTTTTTTGTCCAGATTCTGAATGCAGCAAAGTTGCTCACAGTGACAGGAAATGGAAAAAAAAACCAACAACGTAGCAAGCATGAGCACAACGTGAGGTTCCTTTGGTCCCTCAATCGCAGATCTTAAAGCAGCTATAAGACTACAACCCTAAATCTGAAAGCTCTAAAGCTAGCAGATGGAAGCAGTAAACCTGTATCAACTTGTTTTCACTGTAAACTAACAGGAATGACATACTGTATAAACTACAGAGTCTGGGACGTTAGCATATACTGTATATACATTTTTGGACCACACAGTCAATGATGAAAATTGGAGGCCTTGATTGTTTTGTTTTTCTTGGTCCTTATCCGCTTTCCCTGCACCAGGTCGACCACGCTGTGCAGAACATCGACAGACGTCATCCCGGGTTCTATCAGTTCACCAACAACCCATGAGCATGTAGGACACTTCGACACGGCTCTTGACATAAAAAACAAACTAAAAAGGAGGTGCTGAACAGAGAGATGGATTTTCCTCGTGGTTTTTTCTTTTCTAGCATTCAATCTAGTGAAGTGCAGCATTAAAAACCCACAGACCGACGAGCTCTACTGTTGCTGCCCATGTCCACCAGGGGGAGCACAAACCACCCAGAACGAGGCACTATTCTGGAAAGTTCAGCGCCGTGACCTCGGGTTTCATCTTGAAGTACTGGCTAAAGCGAAGAACTGCATATCTAGAAAAAGAGGGGAAAAAAGAAGACATGCGTCATTGTAAACATTACTGGTTTCCATGAGAGTGACAAGATGATTGTTCAGGTGTCCAGATTTACCCCAAGAAGTCAAAGTCAATTGTGGAGTACTGAGCCTGAATCAATGCCCACAGACCCCAGAAGAAATGAGATGCCTAGAGAGAGAGAGAAAGAGAAAATATAATGTGAAAGTACGATTTAAAAGTCATTTCGTGTATATACATATATATATCTCACGTTTAAGAAATTCATGTTTGTTTCTCGTTGTCCTAGAGTTTCCATTCAACACTACATTCGTGTACACATCCACACGATCGTACAAATCAGACGTTTCATGATGCACTGCTAGAGCATGTTATATTCCAGCCAGCATTGGTGTAATGAACTAACCTACAATTACAATACAAAAAGACATTTTCCTACAATGTAGAATTTTGCACTAAACTACAACATGTGAGCAAGACTAGTGTTGTGCAATAATGCCAGTCCTTTATTATTAATTCCAAATTGGTCACTTAACACCATAATTAGACGTATAAACAAATGACACAGTCTTTTACCAGGAGTGACTCAGAAATGTATTGTAATGCTACATTATAGCTAATAGAAACAGAGCGAGAGTGCATTTCCTTCTTCTCATGACTATAAATAACGCCTGTAACCGCAGCCTGTAACAGCTTTAGAGAAATATTTCAGTGCACTTTATATTCCTGCTTATTTTCATCGCTCGGATTCCTGCCTCGCTTGCTCACGAGCTCCCACGAAGACAAAGAGCCCATTGTTTATAATTATTAATGCTGCATTTAACGGTGAAACTGATATTTTTTGGTTCGTGTGGTTTAGTTTAAACAGTAAGAGTCTTCATTGGTGGATGAAACGATATAAATAACTAGCTGAACTAACTGAATGCCTTAAGGATTTCTCTTTTGTGTGTTATCATGTCAAAGATGTAATGATTGCACCGTTTAAAGTGCTCAGAGTTCTTTTTTAATTACACAGTGGATTAGAAGTGTTGAAATAAAACCTACGCCTCTGGTACCAGCAACTGTTAAGCGCTATTGTCCCTCGTAAAAAATAAATAAATAAATAAATAAAAGGCTTTTTAGTGTTTACCGTGAACTATCTGAGCTTCATTTCCTGCGAGTGATGACATTTTAAAAACCCGATACGCCAGTACTGTTTGAGTTGGCACGTTAGAGACGACGTGGCGCACAAACGAAAAAGCACCTCGTGATAAGCCTGAATCTGTGTTATTTATCCCGTGAGCGATGATTCAGTGGCCCAAGGCCCCGAGCCAGCGTTCACCACAGATTTTTTTTTTAATTATTTAATTTTTTTTTTTACAGCTACGTCTCTAGCTCTAATCTGACCGGTGTCTGCCTGTTTACTCGGACGTCCATTCCTCTGTCTCGTTCCAATTACCGCAACCAGAAACAAAAACAAGACGTTTAATGTGACAAAAAAAACAGCGTCGGTCGTTAATTAAAGCCGAGCGGTGTTTCCTTTTGTTTTCACTGTTTTTCAAGGTTCATCCCGTCGGGGCATTAGTGAAAATAAAGCAGCCCGGTTAATGGAATCTACTGCGGTTGAGTTTTATTATTTCTCTCGGCTTTGTTTTTTTGTTTGTTCTGTTCGGTTTGTTGGTCTGCCGTTTCTAAAGTGAAACCAACAATCGAAGCTTTTACGGACCACAAGCTGGATTCAATTAAGTTTCCTTTTTTTTTTTTTTGTGGTGAGAAAAATAACATGGCCTCAAAAGCGTAGAGAGCAGACATGCCAGGACTATACTTCAATAAAGAAAAGAAATCCACGTTCATGCTTTTAAAGATTCCCAGCTGAACGCTTTAGAGACCAGGTTAAGCATCCAAACAGCACAACAAATCCCTAAGATGCTTCCAAGGTCACTTTCTTTGTGTCGCGACATCAAACACTGCCACTGCTGGACGATGTAAATGGCACTATGTATTTAAAAAAAAATTAACGACATGTTCATTGTCATCTCGCAATGAACGCCTAGCTTTTTGTCAACATTTACAAACCGATAAGAATCCCTTTTTTTTTTTTTTAAACAGTAACTCGGTGACACGAACATGGAACCAAGCATTGTATTTACGATGCCATTAAAGGTGCGGTCAGTGAAAGTTAGCGGATTTGAAAATCAAAACATGACGAAAAAACATGGCCTGGTTACAAGATCTGATTGACAGGTGAGTCCTGATTGTCCTGACTGGTAATGTGTGGTCCACATCATTTTTTACGGAGCCTGGTGAGCACAAACCATGTGGCTGTTTAATTGATATATTACAATGTGTTTGTTGGCAGCAGATCGCAGCGGCACATTTGTTCATATGATACGTGAAACGTTTATTATAGCTTTGTACGTCAGTTGACGACCCTGAGCTCATCACAAGCACCCAGTTTTCTGGAACGTTCTGCCAGGACGTTTACTGTTGGCCTTATAATAGCGCCGTGTAGGGACGTACGGTTTCTTTTGCCCAGGAGTGTACGTCTCTACCGCCGGCTTTGTCCTGATTGGTCATCACTACTCCCATTAAAATAATGTGCTAATCATCTCAAACTGCACATTATTGTTATTATTACTGATATCAAATAAGGTTAGCTCTTAATTCTGAGAGTATGACCAAACCTACATTCATTTCGCACTAGCACGCGACAACGCGACAGGCTTGACCGTTCGTTTGCAAGATTTCAGCGACGTTCTAATCGAATCGGACTCGATTTTCTCAAATTCTAAGCAAATTCGTTACCGCAAAATCGACCACATCAAAACGCCGACCACGGACGATCCCGCAGGATCGGTCCGACGATTCTTCGGCTGCCAGCTCACAACTTTAGTGCCTAGTAACTAGTTCACGCAAAAAATGGAAATAATTTTATCCCGACATATACAACCTCTCGTTAAACGTGTATAGAGATGTTACGGAGAAAAACTCAGGGTTAAAAAACTCAAGCTAGTTCAGTTAGCTTGCTTTGCTTACCTAATCTAAGAACAAAGCCTAGAATGTCATGTAAATCAACAATAAATACATTTACAAACAAATGCGGTGTGTATAAATCATATAGTGGACAGGCCACACCCACAAGCGACAAACTACCAGCAATTTATCACTTGCTAGTATGAACGTATTGTAGTGTGATATAGCTAGCCATATCGCAATTATTTTAACTAGCTTCATTTATATTTTTAAGAGTACCGATGTTTATTCGTTTCATTGTATTTCGTATATGCAATTATTCATAACGTCCAAGTGAACGCGCTCGACACTCACCAGGGCGAAGTTGTTCACCTGGACGTACAGGACTTCCACCTCAGCCTCGGAGACCTCAGTGCCCTGATCTTTATATTCCTTATAGGCCTCCAGATAGGCTCGCAGCCACTGCAGTTGGAGGCTGCGCTCAGGATACAGGCTGTAGTCCACCTCGTTCAGACCTGTCAATCACAGCCAGGCCACGCCCACAAACATTAACATTAACATTAAAACAGGACATGTAGTCTGTCTATCGCTGCTGTTAATATATAACGGATGTCATCACCACTACAGGTTTCTACTGGTTTCTGGTGGTCTGTAATGGGATTTTGTGATCGGTCACTGATTCTAGACTAGGTTTGACGGCTTTCTAAATCTATCTTGACGGTAATGACTTTGGGATATTAAAAATGATTATGATATATACTGATATTTTAGGGTTGTTTAGATAGAGCTAGATCATTTTCTTTACAGGTTTCTCACCAAGTCAACATAAAAATTTTTTTACAAAGCATCACAGCATTATCAGATTCGATTGTTAAACGTATTCACATTTTAAGATTAAGAATTTATGGAGGGTTTTTTTACGAGTGAAATTTTTTAAGGTCATCAATTATGAAACGTCTTTGAAGTCGCCAAATTGAAAGATTCAAAAAGCACTTGTGAATTTGTCATACACGATAGACATCATCTAACTGAAATGAGTCAATAAATTATTTTTTTTTAAAAGATATATTTATATATATATATATATATATATATATATATATATATATATATATATATATCTTTTAGATAAAGTGTCATTATTGCAGGATTTGTTTGATTAGGGATGAAATTGTCTTAATGTTGGATTTTAAACCTGAAAATCATGAAAAATATGAAAATAATAATAATAATAATAATTTGAATGACTATTTATAAGAATTATCTTATTTATTTATATAATTTAGGCACAAATCATATAAAGGGAAATATATTGGGTTGTTTTTTTTTTTATATATACCAAGCTAAAGATATTTCAGAGAAATGTTGTGTATTACTACTATCATAAAATATAAAAGATTCGCACATCAATGTGAATTACTACTCTACCTACACACCTCTAACGAGGAAATTTAATCGTCTTATTTTCGAATGCTCTCATAATAAGAAATATTGGACGAATCTGTTTCCCGTTTTCCGACGTTTTCGCTTGATGACGTATGACATTTGTATTCACGTGGAATTACCTGCAAATTCATTGAAGTGGTTCCCAATGTCATAGGCTTGGTAATTGTACCCAGCGTATTCGTAGTCAATAAATTTGACATGTCCTGAGGAGGGCAAACAAAGGAAGGTTTGTTTAGAAGAGAACACTGACACGCCGCGTCCAAAACCCTTCCTAATCCTCGAACATTACAAATCTACACACAAACCAAATCAACACTCTTATATCTGAGCTGTAACGTGACGGTGGCAGCTCGGAGTCGGAGTCAGGCTTCGTGTTGTGAAAGGAGTGCATAAGAGTCGGCACGCAAAGAAAAAAAAATAAATAAAAAAAATAACTTTACATGTTAATGAGGCGCTGAGGCGGATCAGGACATGCAGTCTGAGCACAGAGCATATACAAGCACACACACACACACACACACACTTATAAAACATGCTTATGTTGCTTACATGGCATCGGAGTTAAAGAGAACGACGAGCAGAGGAAGTGAAGAAGCTGTTTTCACCTGATTTCTGCTGATACTGTGTTTTGTATATATTTTTAAGAGCTCGGAGCCAAGAAAACATCACTGACGCAATTCTCACACGTTGTTACAGAAACTCAAGAGGAACCGGAGTGGAGAAAATACAGAGGAACTGTACTTAAGTTTGGGAAGCTTCATTAAAAAAAAGTAGAAATACAGAGCTGAAGAAACGCACTTGTGCGAAGTATTCAAAAAAAAAAAAGTGCAATCCAGACTTTATTTATTTAACTCAGTTGTGCACGGGGTCATTTCACTTCCGTGTCAATTTGAATAAAAATTAAACTGTAAGGAGTAAAAAATGTGAAAAATCAGAGATGGCACGATCCAACTCGATCTTTACCCTCGAGTATTGGCTGATACCGATACTCATCCGATATATTTTTTTTTACGCTTTTTTCTTTTTTGTTCTTTTTTTTAACCGAAGCACTTAAAAATAAAATGTAAATAATGATCATAATATCTTCTTTTTTTTTAAATTCTGACTCTCCTTCAATGTAAACATATCCAGTTCCAAATCCAAGTCCAATCTTTTCCATTTCTTCCAGGATCAACTCAAATCTGATCCACCATTTATTTATTTATTTATTTATTTATTTATTTATGATATCAGACAGGGATCGATCTTGGGTATCGGATCAGTGCCATCTCTGGTGTAAAAAAAAATTATATATATATATATATATATATATATATATATATATATATATATATATATATATATATATATATATATATAATCTTTTTTTTTTTTAAGTATGTTTTGTTTTTTCTTTCGGAGATTTAATTATTAGTAACGCAGCGGTCCAATGTACTCAGAACTCGGAAAAGCACGTCCTCCGACGTGGAAAATTCCAAGTCGGGAACTCGGGCGTGAGTTCTCCGACATAAACACACCTGATGTCAAAACAATATGGCGGCGCACGCAGTAAACAGTGAACAGATTTCCTTCTGCCTCGGATTTCTACTCGATAAAACCTGATTATACTTTACATGTAGCTCTTCTGTTGTTTCGGCTTTTTTTATTTAACAACTTTGTACGTTTTGGATTTGCGACGTAATTCCGCTGCTTTTAAATTCCGAGACGAGCCACACGGACACGGTCCGTGTTTTCTTTTTCCGAATCGCTTTTAGAAAATCGACTTGGAACTTTCTTTCTGGAGTTTCTGAGTACAGCGGGTCGCGGCGTACGGGTACGTCCGTAAGCGTTACGTTTTCACAATTTCAGTACTTATAGTATGGAAACAAAGTACAGCTGCTGGAGTAATTATAATCCACCCCGGGTCCGGAAAGTTTCAGGAAGTCTGTGAAAAGCAAAAATATGAAGGCGTGTTAGAAAGAAAAGTATCGGCATGAAAATGGAGAGATTTTCCTTCATGCTTTGAGAGCAAAACATGTACAAGATAGAACGAAGTGATGAGGAGGTGGGGGGGAAATGATAGAGCGCCGTCTAGTGGCTGGGGAAAGCAAATATCAGGCGACGGAAGACGACATTTCAGAACACTAAGCCTTCACTCCTCCTCCATTACAGCACACTCTTGTGTTTCTCTGAACATGAATAAAGCTTATATAAAGTGTGTGTGCAAACAATCTAAACAACACCTTGCTTTCCTAAACTTATGGTGTTTGTGTGTGTACTGTATGTATATATATACTGTATGTACTGGTGTATATATATACAACTTATGTGTATGTGTGTGTGTGTGTGTGTGTGTGTGGGTTTTTTTTTTTATTAAAAAAAAAAACAAGGTTCTGATTTGACAGTAGACAGAAGTGTTGGTCTACAAAAAGAGACACGTGAGGTGGTTACCGGGCCCGTTGGCATCCTAGCCGGACACACAGAACAGCTCCAGCCAGTGGCTATAGGCCTGTGTAGCAGATGAAGAGATTTGGGGCAAACTCACATCTGTCACAGAACACACACAGCTTCACTGCAGAGCGGCCTCTGCGTCCCTCCCCCTTCCTCCTTTCTTTTTTGTTTTAAAAAAAATACTCGATTCACCGAGGACCTTGCCTTTCTCCGCCCACCAACCCAACGCCGCCAAGGGCACCAATCGGCTTCGAGTGCCCAGTTTTCCCCGCACAGGTGGAACCTCCGCTACACTCTGACTCACAAAAGTATATTAAATAAAAGCACAAAATGATGATGAAGGATAGGGAGACTCTGTTTGTCTGTCTGTTTGCAGTTTTAAGAAAAATCATAAAAGACAGTATTCAGCTTTACAGTGTTAACCCCTCCCCCTCTCTCTCTTTCTCTGTCTCACTCTCTCTGTGTGGTTAATGTTAGCTGGAGGAAGTGGCATTGCCTTGTTGTCAGCATCTTCCTTCCGTACAAAACACTCGCAAATGCTGCGGCGTTCGAACGCACGTTCGAAGCGCGTGTCAGCCGTCGCGCCATGCCGCGCCGCGCCGCTCGTGCTCGGTTATTCATAGGGAACACAGAAAGCATTCAAAACATCACACAACAGGGGAATTAAATATCCAAACAGAATTCCCACACTTTTTTTTTTTTTTTCTTTTTTTTGCTGCTGTTGATATAATCACACACACAATGTAGAACAAAAAATAAAGCTTTCCTGGATTTACGTTATAGTTATTGGTCTTTAAGATGAAACGGGTCGAGGAAGGCCTTTCAGAGGGGGTTTTCTTTTCTTTCTTTCTCTCTTTCTTTCTTTTAAAGTGCAGAAAAGTGTAAAAACCAGGCCTACCTCAGGCAGGACAGTGTGTTGTGGGGAAGCCAGTGGGTTTATTAGTGAAATCAGGGTGAGGTAAAGGTGCTCACCTCCCGCCTGTTGGTAGATGATGTTCTTACACAGCAGGTCGTTGTGACAGAGAACGACGGGCGAGTCGAGCTTGGAGAGGCTCTGCTGGAGCCACAGCAGCTCCTCTCTCAAACACACCGGACTGGGCACCTGGCTGCTCAGCCTACACACACACACACACACACACACACACACACGCGCGCACACAAAGTCAATAGTTACTCAAGCACGATGACACGCTCCAAATAGCCATTTCATTCCACTTCTTTTAACAGTTACTGAGGTCGAAGGTCTGATTAGGCGTGGGGAGATACGACAAAATCGCCATTTATCGCCATTTCTACGATACACAAACTGCCAAGTAGTAAAAAATAAACAAAAACAAATTAACAGTCAATTAAAAGATATTAAAAAAAGGAGAAACAGCAGGAAATTTGATCAAATCCACAGCTTGTTATTAAAAAATATTTTTAAAGCGGAGATATGACTTCCCCCTGCCCCCCCCCCCCCCCCCAATACCGTAACGAAAACCTCTCGAGTCTTAATCTTCAGAATTATATATGTTTTGCTTTTTTTTTTTTAATTTAAGCATTTAAAAAATAAAGAACGTTAAAAGCGTGATTCGACAGAACGGCAGCTTTCACACAAAACCACTTGTGCTGGAAATATAATAATAATAATAATAATAATAATAATGATACTAATCTTCATGTATAGAGTATAAATCTACTTAATAACTATCGATTCTTAACAAAACATGCAAGTCTTTTTATATGGAATTATATGCATTTCCACTTTTAATCTCATTCCAATCTTTTCCATTTGTTACAGGATCGGATTTGGGGGGGTTTCCCCCCCTCTGATATCCGATCCACACTTTTATTTATTTATTTTTCCTGATATCCTGAGTATCCAGGTTATTGCAGGAAAGCGTATTGTGACGTAACGTGTCGCCGGATCAGATACTGTAGGTCTGATCTACTTTTACATGGAGGTTTGTTTTTGTTTTTATTTTCTGAGATACCTATGAATCATATTTGGTCTTGTGATGTTTGAACATGCAAGTCACGTGTAGATTTGGTTACACAGATCCAAAACAGGCCAGGTGCAGTTTGCATGAATGTGACGTAAGAGTTCAAATACCTTCAAAGGTAAAAAGGTAAAAATCACCCGGACAAAAATTGCTCACTTTAACAGGGATCTTGCTCTCTCTCTCTCTCTCTCTCTCTCTCTCTCTCTCTCTCTCTCTCTCTACAAGATGAAAGAAATTCAGTCCTTTTTAAGACTTTTCCGGAATCTGAGGTCACGTGAAATCTGACGTGATTAAATGAACACGTGTCGGTGCAGAAAATACAGGCGACGTCTAACAACAATAAGGCTGCAATTAACGATTATTTTCATAATCGATTAGTCGGCCGATTATATACATATATATAATATATTCCGATTAATCGGATGGGGGCGGGGCAAACTTTCAGCACCATTTTTTTTTTTTAATTTAAAATAAAATCCACAAACTGAGTGTTACAAATATAAACGTTTTTCAGACTAAAACTTTACACAACTGTTTGTCCAAAACAGAAAGGAACCCAATACACACACACACACACACACACACACACCAGAATATATTATTAATGTAGGACCGTAGTATAATTCTGTGCTTATATACATATATATATATATAATAGTATATACACATTACTTTTCATGGATGCACAAAAAGCACAGAATTAAACTCCAGCCCTAAATGAAGAATAAAAACTCCCTCACTGCACCTTGTGGTTTCTGTTCCTCACTGCTTTGAGACATGTTGTTTTACTTGTCTTTACTTTTGATCATAATGTTTTAATTAGACATAACAGATCTTACTGGCGCTCCCACTCTGTATCTCCACGTCTACAGCGCGCGCGAGCAGCAACGCGGCCTCGGTGCTAACACATCACTTGCGTTATAATAAACGACAGAGGTTCAATCATCAAGAAACTTTGATTTCTCTCTAGGTTAAGTTTTATAAGTCATAAACTGGCGAAAGCTTGCCTCATGAAGCTTCCCCCTTGAGCACTCTAATACTCATAGTGAACTTGAATAGACCTGGAATATATTTGGATTTTTCATTTATTATTATTATTTCCATACAGGCAATAACAAAACCACTTCATCAGCATCAAGACATGGCCTGATATCATTTTGCATGCAAGTGAAGTCCTCATACAAATCAAAAACCCGGCTGGTCCGATCTGATTACAGTCACATCACATTTGCATGCGCAGATCCCGTGCAGTTTGCATGAACAGGTGGAAGTGTGTCATGTGATATCTGCTACATTCCCCTTTTAGCTCTGCTGGCTCTCAGTTAATCATTTTTGTTTTTAAATGATGCATTTTTTATACACTCAGTGAAAGCCGTGCATAAGGAAACGCCAAAGGCTATTCTCGGTAAATAATTAAACCTATAGCTAGCGTAGAACGTTTAAGACTAAACACTGACATTTCATAAATAATTAACACCAAACTTTTTTTTTAATATATATATATATATAGACTTTCACATATCACTAGCATAACACCTGCATACGACGGATCCAGGTGTCAATCGCATGTATATTGTACTGTTATTTTCTCACTCATCGGTGTGTTATTATCCTGAAATAGAGGTACCAGGTGGTACTGTACTTTTCTTCGTTGCGGGTATGGTACCGTCAATGGCACCTTAAGGATCGTTGATATACCTTTATAGCTTTACTGTAAAATTTCCACCATACGAACCTTTCCAGGTAAAACATACAAATGTTTTGTACTACTGATGTTGCCCAGGGATTGAAAATATTGAGTACTTGTTCGTCATCGGTATTATTTTGGTGTATTTATAGACTCCAGAATTATGTGGACACACAACTATCACACCCATATCTGGTTCCTTCCCAGTCTGTTCCCACATAGTTGGAAGCACACAGTTGTATATGTATTGTACGTGGCAGCGGTGGCTCAGTGGTTAAAGGCTCTGGGTGACTGATCAGAGGGTCAGGGGTTCAAGCCCTCAATTGCTCAGTTGTATAAATGAGATAAATGTAAGTCGTTCTGGATAAGGGCATCTGCCAAAGCTGCCATAAATGTAATGTATAGAATGTCTTTGTATATGCAATTTCCCTTTGTTTGAACTAAGAGGCTCAAACCTGTTCCAGCCCCTTTGTTTGAACTAAGAGGCCCAAACCTGTTCCAGCCCATGTGCACAAAAGTGAGCTCCATGAAGACATGGTGTGGGAAGAACCTTTCAGAGGTTCAGAGCCCTGACCTCAACCCCACTGAACGAGGACCACGCACCACAACCAGTGCCTCATCTTACTAAAGCTCACAATTCCCACCACCACGCTTCAAAATCTAGTGGAAAGCCTTCCCAGAAGAGTGAGAGTGGAGCTTATTATAACAGTCAAGGAGGAATAAATCTGGAAGGGGATGTTCAACAAGGACATATGGGTGTGATGGTCAGGGGTGCACATACGGTACTTTTGGCCATATTTTATACTTTACTTAAGGGTTATTAAAATTGAATACTCGTACACTTACTTAAAAACCATACTTTTTTCTCCTTGTATTTTTATTTAGACCTTCAAAGTACTCATTACAAATCTCAAAGGTGTTTTCTTCTCTAATTCGGGCAACGGCTGGACAATACGCATCAACGGAATGGACTCCCATGCATCGTATTTCCATTTCCATTTGAAGCATCCAATCAAATTCATTGATGTAAAGACGGGAGAGCTGGCTGCTGGGAGGGAATTAGCAGGTGAACAAATTAGGGTGAAAAATGGAGGGGATTTTAAAAAAAAAATGTAAGTAAACATTTTTTTTTACTTTTGCTTGAGGGTATTATTGGCCAGAGACTTCCGCTCTTAATTGAGTAAAACTCTGACACGTTATCTATAGTATTTATAGTGGTTAAGGGGCTCAGCGCAGTATAAGGCCCGCTTGTCCCTGAAAGGACGATATATCGTTAAGGGAAGCAAGTGCGAGAGCGGGGCGGATGAGGAAATGTACGCTGGCTGCCAAACAGCTCAACCGAATCTGAGCGCCTTAACCGAGGCACGAGCCAAGTGGTTTTGGAACGCCGCTCCGTAGCGCAGCACAAACTGATTACGGGAGCAGTGCACGTGATGGTAGTGGTGGTGGTTATGAGATACGACATGGAGTCAGAAATGTGGGAGCTTCAGAACATTAGGCTCAAGACAAAGAGTTCTGTGGTGAGGTGGGAAATGACAACTCTGGGAAAGGTACCAAACGATGAAAGAACAAATCGTTCTTCACTTAAAGGGACCTACATTTTTATCTAGCCTCCTCTTCAGTCTCAACATTCCTTTTTTTTGTATTTTCCTTAATCAACTTTCTGTGTACTTCTGCGTTCCCTTTCTTAACTCTGTCTTCCCTTATTCGGAGTTCCTTTTCTTTATTGTCCTTACTGTTTTCTCTTTCTTTCTTTCAATCAGAGATCCGAGTAACGTGGTGCTGCTGTTACCTGGCACAGATCTACGTCTGCACACGAAGCCAGGCGTTCGAGGGCTTATCAAGAGGTGTGGCCAGGTGCAGCGCGTTTAGGCTGATTACCCTGACACGGGGCATCGCATAGCAACCGGTGCCGGGTCTGTCATAAAGGCCTGCACACTGTAGGTGGCTGCTGATTTGCCTGAGCGAGCACTTGCGGCATTACAATAATATAGTCCAGTCTTCATGGTCCCACCACAGTGACAATGAAAAGTACAGTTCGGTACCTTTATTTCTGAGAGTGTACCTCACCCCTTATTAACTCCTTTTCCCTTTAAACAGCCATAAAGTTTACACTTGGGACCGGCTCTTGACTTTGATTTCATCGTCTTAAAAGGAGTAAAACTCCAACACCCCACGTAAAACTATACACAGCGGATCGATTTCCTAAATGGCTGTTGCAATCAGCCGAGCAATACTGAGACTGCTTAAAATTTTGCCTTATTAATCACTCATCATAACTCAGTAATAGTTACTCAATAACTACCATTAAGTAATAAGTAAATACCAACTATCAATTTGTTGATATTATATACACTATATATATATATATATATTTATATATATATATGTATATATTACAGGCTTCCTGAAGTTTCCCAGTAATCAAATGCTTATTAATAGCACAAATTCATTAAAGTGTTTTTTTTTTTTTAAATGTAACAGGAAATGTTGTGGTGTACTGTGTGGGATATGAAGCTATCCTACTTACTGCTTAGATTACCTCCATAATCTTTGCTCTTAATCCTAAGTGTTGCTTTTTGTAACACATTCCCATCCTTAGCGTTTAATAAGAAATGTCTGACTGTAATTGAGAAATACTATCAACACCTCGCCTAATCCACTTTGTGATTAAAACAACATGATGACAGCTATAGATACGTAAGAGAAGATATCAGCCTATAAGCAGCCAAGCACGCGTCAGGCCGATCCCCATCGCTTTGGTATTTACCGTGAGCGGGTATAGCTGTCAGGATAATTAATGGTTGCCAGTTAAACAAGTAAGACGGGTGACTCTTATTTATTCATAGCTTTTTGCATAGAAACTCTAAACACAAACCTATCAAAAGGATTACAGAGGCAAATCACAGGTTTACAACAATGCATTCTTTTTTAACCTGCTATCGTTTCTATAGTAACAGCTGAAACAGGCGGACACTCTGCATAATCCTAACCTAATACACGGATAAACTAAAAACAAACATATGTGTAACTGTTGATATGATGATGTTTTCTGTAAGGAGATGTTTATTTAACATTTATGGATAAGGTCTCCAATGTTGTAACAGTCAGAGGTAAAGCTGTAACATGTTTTTGTGTTTGTTTGTTTTTTTTTTAATTTTCCACCCTGGGAAAGTTTAAGAACGGACGAAGTTCTCTCCGTCTTATTGACTTTAAGATCCTCCCTTTCCAGAACCCTTTCCAGAACCCTTTCCAGAACCTTCACACTAACTGTTCCTCAGTGGTGGAATGCACTTCCAATCTCAATCCGGACCGCAGAATCTCTCACCATCTTCAAAAAACAGCTAAAGACCCACCTCTTCCATGAACACCTAACCAACTCATAATTAAAAAAAAAAATAAAATAAAATGCACTTACACCTCTACTCTGCACTTTGCTTCTTCTGGAATTCAATTAATAGATCTTGTATGTATGGTAGCACTTCTTGTATTGTTCTCCGCTTGATATATCGCTTTGCTTGTATCTTTCTCATTTGTAAGTCGCTTTGGATAAAAGCGTCTGCTAAGTGAATAAATGTAATGTAAGATGACGTGAAGGAATGACTCTTTGTAGCTGCTACAAGGTAAATGATAACAGGAACGGGCTCGTTTTTCTCCACGTTCGACAACGTTAAACGTAACTATAAATGGATCAAATAAAATCAAATTAAAAAAGTACACACGTGAAAATTAGAAATCGTTTTTACAAACTTCACACACGACACACAGTGTTTTATTCCTTACATAACAGCTCATTTTGGGGTGAAATGACACCTTTAATGACTCGTCAGATTTCTCTTTCTTGTAAATCCATGGCTATGTTACGACAACGGGCGACATAAAAAAAAAAAGGAAAGCACAACAGGTTTAAGTAATAATAATAATAATAAAAAAAACCTAAATGTATTGCTAAAAATTGTAAATTGATAAATCAGTACATTTTTTTTTGTCCTCTGAGGAAACCACAGTGTAGTTTATATAATAGTTTTAAAGTTCCAAAGTACATTTAATGAGGACAAATGAGAGAGATTTGGTCTGTATATAACAATATCATACGAATTTGCTGCTCTACTGCTTTGTGTTAGTTGTGTTAGTGACAAGATTCCTGTTGTGTCTATGTTGTTACTCAATCTATATTTAAACTGTGTACATGTATTAGCTTAATGTGGCTCTGTGTACACACAGACAACTCCCTCGGCTCATAATGTCACCTAAAGGCTCACCTCTGGTTCTTTTCCAGATTGTCAAAGCGGGTGGGGACGAGGGAAAAGTACTTGCTCATCGTGTGCCAGAGATCAGACCGGGGAACCCAGCCGTTGTGCGCGTGGATGGCGTGGTACTTCGCCATCTGCCTTGCAATGAGCCTGAGATAAAAACATCAGAAAGCTACACATCAGCATG
Source organism: Ictalurus furcatus (assembly GCF_023375685.1). NCBI lineage: Eukaryota > Metazoa > Chordata > Actinopteri > Siluriformes > Ictaluridae > Ictalurus > Ictalurus furcatus. The sequence continues at coordinate 23,467,441 of NC_071273.1, forward strand.
TCTTCCATTATCCAGCTAGTCAGCTAATCGAACAGGATTTTGAGTGGTATTCATAGCTAGATGTCTAACTTGAGCTAACATGACAGAATTTCTGAGTTTGAGAGAAATCCTGTACAGCCATCATGCTAGTCAACAAGCTAATGAGCTAACCTGACAGGATTTCTGACTGGATGTTTTGTTTATTTTAATTCATGTTTGTAATAGTTACTGTCAACATCAGTGAACAAGCTAATGAGCTAACTGACAGGATTTTATAACACGTTTATGTTTGTAATAGTTACTGTCAAAATCAGTGTACAAGCTAATGAGCTAACTGACAGGACTTCATAACACGTTTATGTTTGTAATAGTTACTGTCAAAATCAGTGTACAAGCTAATGAGCTAATTGACAGGATTTTATAACACGTTTATGTTTGTAATAGTTCCCGTCAAAATCAGTGAACAAGCTAATGAGCTAACTGACAGGACTTTATAACACGTTTATGTTTGTAATAGTTCCCGTCAACATCAGTGAACAAGCTAATGAGCTAACCTGACAGGATTTCTGACTGGATGTTTTGTTTATTTTAATTCATGTTTGTAATAGTTCCTGTCAACATCAGTGAACAAGCTAATGAGCTAACTGACAGGATTTTATAACATGTTTATGTTTGTAATAGTTACTGTCAAAATCAGTGTACAAGCTAATGAGCTAACTGACAGGACTTTATAACACGTTTATGTTTGTAATAGTTCCTGTCAACATCAGTGAACAAGCTAATGAGCTAACTGACAGGATTTATGAGCGTAGTTTGAGTTCTTATCATCAATGTATATGATCTATACTGCTAGGACTTGCTAGATGGCTAACTTAATATTTACTGTTAATGCTAACCAACAAGCTACTGAACTAAGCTGAGAGGATTTCTTTTTCAGGATATTCATGAATGTTTACAATAGTTATTACAATCATTACCCGCCCAGCTGAGAGGTTTCCTAAAAGCCATAGGCCATAGTCTTTTTTTTTTTTTTTTTTTCTTGTACAGATATTGTGAAATTTACTGCTAATGCTACATAACAAGCTTTATGAGTTAACCTGACAGGATTTTTAAGGAATTATATAGTTAATATAGTATTTGTATGTAATTTTGTGTAATTTTCACTGCTAACATTGGCCATCTAGCCAACATGACTTGACATCTTTTGACAGGATTACTCTGAGGAAGTTTAAATTATGTCAATAGATGTTCTCAATATTTACCGTCAACATTAGCCAATAAGCTAAGGTGCAAACCTGACTGGATTTTTGAGGGGACTTTTATTTCATATCCATAAATATACTGTATATGATCTATACTCCTAGTACTAGCTAGATGGCTAGTGTAAGCTAAATTTTTACAGTGATTTCTGAGGATTTTTTAAGAATAAGTCCTGTACAGAGACGTCACTACTAACGCCTTACCGCTGTGTCTCTTATAGAACTTGTGTGTGGTGTAGCATTATTAACAGTATTTCAGAAAATGTTTCCTTTCTCAAGCAGGGGTTTGGCAGCTGACTGAGCTGAACTAGATTTTTCAGCAGAGATAGGCAAAACCTGACGACTGTTCTGAACAGAAACGTTTGCAATATTTACTGCTAACGCTGATATTTCACCCATTCTTTTTCACAATACACAAGCAACAATAGAGCGATAATATACTGGTCACTGAAAGAATTGACCTTTTTTTGAGAAGAACTAAAAAAAATTACCTGTTGAGACATGATTCATTTTGTCCAGTGTTTTATAAACCGTTTGATCTGATTGGCTGTGTTCTTGGGCGTGTGGACACGCCCTCACAGGCATGTTTCTTACATATGTGTGCCACTACGGTTACGTGAATCCACAGTTATGTGCGCAAGGTTTTTAAGGGCAGGCTGTGAATAGACACGAGATGGAAAGATGCCACAGACAACTTTGGCAAGGCATGAGGCATTTCCTCATGTGTATGAGGCCGGGGGTGGGGGGCTCTGGGGGCTTGGCAAGGTCACGAAGCAGAAGGATCATGTTACAAAGAAGGCCATGGTGTCTTTAGCACCGAGAGGAAACAAGACTGAAGCTCATGCCAGGCAGAAAACCTGCTGAGTCACAAACATGCAAAACTGTAGTAAGTCATCCACGGAGTTCGATGTGCCGTGTACGGTGTCGGTTCCTCACCTGAAAATGGTGGGGTTACGGATGTGCTCGGGCTCCAGAGCCACGCCCTCCAGGAACTCATAGCAGAGGCCGTTGTTAAAGGTGCAGTAGAGACGCGGGGCGCAGCGGTGCGCATGCAGCACTTGAAAGCTCTTCACCTCATTGTCACGGTCTACGAAAAGCTCTGTTTTGTTGCCGTAGATACGCACGAGCACCACGTCCTCCAGCGCCCCACCCTCGTAGCAGCCAATCAGCTTGTTGGTGATGCCATCAGTGAAAGTCTGCCAAAACAAAGAGAAGAATGAAGTGATCATTTACATAAACACTGAAGAATATATGAATCGTGCTCCATAATCCCTGACGTGTTTCAACATGTAGGAGGAATGAGAGTACACTAATCGTCCCAAAAAGTTTACATAACACATCGTAATAATAATAATAATACAAACACGAACAGTGATTCTTCGCCGATGTTAACGTTATACATGTGTATTTTTGTCATATTTCCCGATCACATTTGTCCTTGCATTCTTTTTTAACAATTATTCTTTCTAGCGTTTAAAAAAAATGGTTTTAAAAATCAATTAAGCGTTTTGCACGACAGAACAGTGTTCACCCGATCACCAGCAGATCACGAGTTCGGATCCTGACGACACAACGGCTTCCTGTAACCGGGAGCCAAGAGAGCAAAACTGACCGTGCTCTCTGAGGTGGGAGGGGCATACGTGGTCTCCCCTGCCAATCAGAGCAACACGAGCCAATCGTTGGCGTCTTTCCTCTGAGGGTCTTAAACCGCACTGTGGCGCAACATGAGCAGCAGTTCGAAACACTGAGATCGGACGGCTTCACGTGGCATTGGCAGGACGAAAAATTCCAAAATGATTGCCTTCCTGACAAGGGAATGGCTGGAAATGAGCGCCTTAAGTGTTTCCGACGTTGTTCTAAGCCGGTGTTAATCATCGTAAAAAAAAAAACAAGATAACTAAATAATAAATTGATCACGCTCCTCGAAACACATGACGAAATTCCTGTGTAGTTTTTTTACTGACTCATTTTGCAAAAGACGATTATACGAAGCAGAACAAGAGGCCAGCAAGACTCGAGGACGCTGCTCTGGTCACGTAGACCGCTAGCTAAACTATCTAATCACGCACGCATATGTAGGCTAACTTACAAAATATGCGATCTTACAGCTTACTTGTCAGAGTACGGTGATGTTGTTTCGTGATGAATTATTAATCCATACAGGAAAAACTGCTTTTTGAGTAGCGTACTTTTTTGTCAGGGTGTTTTGTAAAGACTAGCTAGCTAGAACTAGCATAGCTGATGACTCATATGTTAGCGTTGGACTAGCGCGACTTCCCTCTTAAGGAGATAGGCAGCTTTTATTTAGGAAACGATTTGGAATTCCCTTTAACAAACTACTTGTGTTTCTGTTTCGGGAAACTTTTAGGTGAAAAACTAAACCTAATTTTCATTGACTAAAATTGTTTATTTTTTTTACCAGCTATATAGATTCAAACTAAATCCATATTAGTGGCCGAAATGAACACGAGTCACGTACCGAAGGCTTTCTCCAAAATATGACTCTCATACAAGAAGCAACTTTTATACACTGATGGCTTTTTTTTTCTTTCCTTCCAAACACACGTCTTTTTATTTCCAATACCCTACATCGCTAATACTAAACATTTTATTACTATTTCCATGGTGCGCGTGTAGAACCTCTCTCCTCTCCTGCGCCGATCTCTAGTTTCAAAAGTTCCTGCCGTCATAAAACAGCCCTGAAATAAAAATGGCCGCCACAGTGGTTCAGCGCCTTAGATTTCGAACCGCTCGTATACATGTCTCACACGTGTGCTGTTTCTGTGGTGAGAGAGAGAGAGAGAGAGAGAGAGAGAGATGCAGATACTTCCTCCACATGAAGCGACATGCAAGCAAATCATTTTTTTCCTTCCTTCTCCAATGTAGCAAACCGCAGTTTTTATATTTACCCACTGGGCTTTCAGCAGTGTGTTAAAACCGCTCCAAAGGAGACGACGTATTATGTACGACATATCGAGAAAAACCTTGTTATATTTGTAATTATGTAAAAATGTTTAAAAAGTCTTAATATTATCAGAAAAACATGCGACTTTATTTCTGAACGCCGGTATTTTTTAATTTTACGAACAGGAGGCGCAATATTCAGTTGTTGATGGGGTTTTTGTTTTGTTTTGCTTTGCTTTCTTTTTGGGGTTTTTTTTTTTTTTTTGGAAGGTTTCTGAGATTAGCAGCGTGCATCTGGACGCACTGACGCAACAACAAAAAAAAAAGTCCGCTTTTACTTTCACGTGCGCGCGACAGAGAGCGAGCGAGAGCTGTCGGATACGAAGCGTGCGGGACAGAGAAAGACCGCGCTCGTTCACGTTAAACGCTGCGTCATGCGTTACGTCATTCATTAAATCATCCTTAGTAATCGCCTGCTCAGGGTCACCGCTACTAGAACGTGTTTTTTTTTTGTGTGTGTTTTATTTTGTGAAATAAACCAACTGAACTATCTGTTCAACGCAAACGCTAACCGTTTCTATGAAGACGTACGGTTACATTCATACACTTCATTAGAAAGCATTCGCAAGGCGTTATACGCGCTATAGTATTATCATAGTTTACGTGACGGTTTACAACGCGATGTTTATAACGCGTTTCACGAATTCTTCATACATTGCGATATATATTATAAGCAGTGTTCATATATAGTTATAGTGTTGATGCACGATACAAAGCTGGGATCGTTTTGTGACGTACTGCTGATATAATGTAATAATAATAATAATAATAATAATAATAATAATAATAAACACTGCAGCACGCTACAGTAGTAGTAATTCAGAGCGCATAATAAAGCTAGGGCATTTTCATAAATGATTAGAACAACGTGGGAAATGCATTAGGAACACATTATAACAGGATAAGAAGAAGACATCATGAACAGTTCTCACGCCATGCTGACGTTTCTACGTGTGGAGCTGTTATCCAGAGGTTTTCCCCGGGATTAAGTTAGTGGCCGAGACCACGCCCACTCCGGGTTTCAATCCGAATACAGATACGGTTAGTGCTGTTGCTTTTCCCCGTCACTATATACATACAATGGTAACATTTACTTTCTATGAAGGTCATACGAATACATTCGTGACCTGTTATAAAGCATTCGTACGACATTTTATTTGATTGTATTCCATTATATCCCGCTGTAACTATTCACGACAAGGCGTTCCAGTTTCTAGTAACATTTATAATGAATGTACGTTTCCTAACCATGCGTCATTAGCAGGGTTTACGATGCAGTAATGCACCTGTACTAAATATAAACTTTAGTTCACTAATGCGTCATGTTTAATCGTAGAAACGCCGACAAGTTCTCAGTCAAAATACTTGACAAGACGCGGTAAAGTCCGCAGTATTATTTCCTGACGTTCTCTCTAAAACAGGTCTCGTACGGCGCTATGCAGTGGTGCCGGTTTTCTTAGGTAGTGGTGCTGTAATGTGTTTTATGTGAACATAATAATATACTGTACATGTGTTATCAATTCATAACGCATGTTAACGCTAGCTATCAAGTGTAGTGCACGTTCATGAATAATTATAGCAGTGTAATGTAATGTAATGCATTATAACACGATACCAGTGTGTTCGTAGTTCATGGTTTATTACAGCTACTACTTACGAAGGTCTTAATTATAACGAATTATACAAAGACACCAGAGAATTCACACGGCGTGACACTGCGGACATTTCCACGTCTAAACGGGGGGTTTTCCTCGGAATTAGGTAGTAAAAGGGTGCGTGTTTGATTAAAAATGAAAAGCGTCCGGGTTTAAGCCACGCCCACTCCGGGTTTAAATCCGAATACAGATACAGGTAGCGTCGTTGTATTACGCCACTTTTACAGCTGCAAAAAACAATATTTTAGTAGGCAATTATTCATATTCACACGTGTTAACGTGGCTTTATGAGTGAGAACGGCTGTAAGGGATATCGCTTAGCGTTTGTGTTTCGTTATATAACGTAAACAAACGTTAACATTTAAGCACCGTCGAGCTTGGCTGATTGTTGAGGCCGAAAAACAAATGCTGCTGGTTTTTTTTTTTTTTCAAAAAATGTCGTCTCTACCGAGACTAATCTAACGATGGCGAGTATTCCCTGTGCACGATAACGCCACACAATTGAAACGACAAAAATAAGGAATTTAACGTAGGAGTCTCGAAATTCACCGATTTGTCCACGTTGTACTAGTTTTTCGCTTTTTCCCCCCGATTCCTCACTGTGACTTTCAGTCTCACCACAACAACACTTCTCCTTTTCTCTTTTTGGCATCTAAACGTGACGAACGAGTGCCGACAGATCCATGAAGCACTGTTTTTTTTCTCTCTCTCTTTTGTTTTGGAGGGGTTGTTAATCTGTAACAATGCCATTTGGGATATTTGAATATGCTCCAGGAAGCGAAGTGTCGAAGGTCGAGAAGACACTCACACGATTATAACGTCCTAAACGTTAGTCCTTGTTTAATCGCTGCTACTGAAAGTCATCTCACGGCACGTAATGTTTTTACTGCTTGGGGTGTGAGTCAATGTAAATGAGCCTTGGGGATTATTAAAGAAACGTACGGGAGTTTAAGGATATGGACGCGCGTGCAGTTATGTGTGGTTTGGTTTGAACGGCGCTGCGGTTTCACGCTACCGAACCCGATCTGCCCGACACATTCGTGTGTGCGTGTGAATGCATGAACAGTTTGTTTCACTTATAATTTGGCCTTGCTGACAAAATAAAACCCCAACAATGTCACCGAGTATTCATCTGTACAGTGTTTGTGTGCGGCAGCACTGCCGTGAATGAGGAGGAACGTGGTATATGTTGTGTCACTCCACCCTCGCTGTTGTGTTTGCTCCTAAAACTGCGTCATTAGCTCCGTCTTTGATACAAAAGAGGCACACAGACGTTATAGAGTCAGAGACTCACACATACAAATCCTCATTGTCTCCGGGTCTAAAGTGGATCTGGAATATTCCAAATCCCTAATCATGTGCACTATCAGGAGATTCTTCGGAAAGAGGCAAGAAGAATGACAGGAATTTTATTTTTGTACAAGGGTTTGGCATGTGCTGACCGAGCGCTCCGTTTTGCTTCATTTCATCGTGGACGGGTGAAAAAAACAAAACAAAACAAAAAAAAAAACAGTCCGGCGTGTGCTACGCCCTCGGCGCAGATTGGATACACGAGCGTGTGATGTCGCCGCCTCCTTCACTTCCACTGGGAAACAGGATGTTCCCTGGTGTTTGGGAACAAAACATGGCTTTATGCGTAAGAGAAATAACCGAGTAACTTTAATAACGGCTCTCGCGTCATCTTTTTGAAAACGTTTCATTTTGCAGACGGACCCAGACGCCGTTATTTTTTACGCGGTACGTCCTCGCTACGTATAAACACCGCCTCGGTGTATCTGAACCTGTGATTTGAAGATCTGCACAGCGTCGTGACCGAGACCCTGCAGCTTATTTAATGCACACAGAAGAAGAAGAAGAAGAAGAAAAAAGCAGCCAGGACGTAGCTAACACTCAAACCTGTTCGGCTAAAGAGAAGTATCCGGTCTCCATGGCGCTCGCTGGAGAAGTCAGCACAATAAACCCGGCGGAAACCCGAGCCGTAATACAGAACGGACTGAACTGGTTTGAGTTTCTGCGTCTTTTCACAACACGCTCTCGACCCAACCTACGTTTGTCATCCAAATAAAAGGGAAATAAGCTGAGTTACACGCAGCACGGCAACATCCTCCGTCGCGAGTTTAACAGCGTGTAAAAGAAATACAGCCGATTTTGATAAAGTTATCACCACATGAACCCAAAAAAAAAGAGAAGTAGTTCTCAGTCGTGTTCGTGCGCCACTCCCCAGAAAGAAGCTAACACGCAAAAATAAACTGATATATTTATAATCCCTTCGTATGCTGGATAAAATATTCTATTTTTGTGCATTTAGTGTTACTTCTATAAAACAAGTGCTTTTTTTTTTCTTTTTTTTAATTAGAATTTGTTTAATTTTTCACCACTAAAATCACTAAACACACCAAATAACAGACTTTACATAAATAAACAGTTTGAAATTTTATTATATAATCATATAAGCAAATATGTCAAATGTTTTGGGGGGGTTTTGTGTGCTTTTAGTGTTGTTTCTACATGATAAGTGCTTTTCTTAGGGAGGGGGGGATGGGAGAAAGAGAATTTTACAGAAAAGCTTTAACGCTTCCCCCAGAGGAACGTCTTCTCAGAGGAAGAGTTCAAAATAAATAAATGACTAGTTTTAAAGATTGTAGATCTCCCACCTCTGTCGCTAGATCCTGCAAGATTTAACAGCGAACAACGCTGGGTTTTTTTTTTTCTCCCCTCATACGGTAGCTGTCCTCTCGTATTAGCGTGTGACGCGGCTATAATTAAAATGATTATTCACATCCAAGCAACATTAGAATTAAACGCCCGGGGAAAATATGCAAACGATGGTGACCGGTTGGACCGGACTTCGACTTCTCGTCCGCATGAAAATCAAGCGTCCTTGGCCGCAAACGATCGCTAAATGAAATCCTGTACCTCTGCTGAAGTTAGAAAGTTTCAAACGCGGCTTGTCATGTTACTGAGGAACCGTAATGGCGTATATTTGAAAAACAGCTTTACCTCTGACTGTTACAAAGCACCGACACTGGAGACTCCTTCCATCAGTGTTTACATAGACGCACGCGTCCTCCTTACGGAAAACGTCCCCACATCAACCGGAGCACGCTTTGTAAGATTCGTTCATGTTAAGTGAGATCGATGGGAACGATACCGTATCCGTATCGATTTTTGAAATATTTTAACGATCTGTAGCTGCAGGACCGTATCAGAGCTGCTGTTATAGACAAGTAATAATGCGCAGATCGGTCGACGTGAATGTCACTCTGTCGGTTTAATAAACATTTAATGTGACGTGATGTAGATTAAAGATACGGTAACGCCAATAAAACACCGGCAGTCTGTGGAATATCACTCGACTTTACCTAGTCGGAGAAGATCCTACGAGAGCGTCCGCGCTCTGTCTGCGTCGTTTATCTTAGCCCCGGGTGGAAAATGTGACGTTTCTGTGCCGCGTGCAACACGATCCTACGTTAACCCGTAGGACCTGCAGCTTCGCGTGACCGGTTATTTCAGCCACGCTCATGCAAAGGAAGCACAATTTTACAGCCACGATTCCACACAGGTCTGCTCTTCCGAGTCCACAACGTGACGTGGCTAAAAATAGATGTGACTCCGACATCTATTTGTAATCTATTCATGAAACATCTGGCCTGTTTGTCGTATCAGTGGCTCGGTGACGATTAGATTCTGTGATCCTGGTAGAAAACTCGACACGTTTTATCGGAAAGGTCTGTCGTCGACGTTCGTACCGTCAGCCAAAAGCCTCCAGCTGAACCGCACACAGAAGCCTTCGTGCTATTTTTTGTGCGGGGAAACTGAGATAACGTCTATTAACGCTAAAAAATCAAACGCAGAGTGTCACGAAACGTTCCAACCAGATGTTTTGTGCTTTAAAAATTGGTGTTTCCACGGAGACTGTTCGTGAGAGTTAGTCATTTGAGGCTTTAAGTCTGTTTAGTTGTTGTTCAGCGCTTGCTTTGAGATATTTCTACCTAATAAATATCCAGGTACTGCATACGTGATGGGTGCAGAGTCAGTGTTTGAGCTATAAAAACTCTTCAGTGAGCTTGGCGTGAACCAAAAAAAAATAAAAATAAATCCTACACAGGATCGTCAACCAATTATCCTTACGAATGTGGCATGCTGTACAATTAAATAGAAAAGACAGTCCCACAAACTTTGTAGCTAGATTTAGTGACCGTTTAGAACCATTTGGTGACTTTATTTAAGAAAGAGGGCAATTAGTGACTTTCCTGGATTCGATACGGCTCTCCAACTCATATCACAGCTGTGTAAGAGTAGATTCGCTCAACTTCTCTAACCACCAATCACTGATCACCATTGTTCTCAACGTCCAATCACTGATCACCATTATTCTCAACGTCCAATCATGGACCACCATTATTCTCAATGGCCAATCACTGATCACCACTGTTCTCAACGTCCAATCACTGATCACTATTGTTCTCAACGTCCAATCACTGATCACCATTATTCTCAACGTCCAATCATGGACCACCATTATTCTCAATGGCCAATCACTGATCACCATTGTTCTCAAGATCCAATCACTAATCACCACTGTTCTCAACGTCCAATCACTGATCACTATTGTTCTCAACATCCAATCACTGATCACCATTGTTCTCAACGTCCAATCACTGATCACTATTGTTCTCAACGTCCAATCACTGATCACTATTGTTCTCAAGATCCAATCACTGATCACCACTGTTCTCAACGTCCAATCACGGATCATCATTGTTCTCAACGTCCAATCACGGATTAACCATTGTTCTCAACATCCAATCACTGATCACCATTATTCTCAACGTCCAATCACTGATCACTATTGTTCTCAACGTCCAATCACTGATCACTATTGTTCTCAACGTCCAATCACTGATCACCATTGTTCTCAACGTCCAATCACCGATCGCTATTGTTCACAACGTCCAATCACTGATCACCATTATTCTCAACGTCCAATCATGGACCACCATTATTCTCAATGGCCAATCACTGATCACTATTGTTCTCAACGTCCAATCACTGATCACCATTGTTCTCAATGTCCAATCACGGATCACCATTGTTCTCAACATCCAATCACTGATCACCATTATTCTCAATGTCCAATCATTGACCACCATTATTCTCAATGGCCAATCACTGATCACCAATGTTCTCAACATCCAATCACTGATCACCACTGTTCTCAAGGTCCAATTACGGATCACCATTATTCCTAATGACCAATCACTGATCACCATTGTTCTCAATGTCCAATCACTGATCACCATTGTTCCAAGCGACCAATTACGGATTACCATTATTCTCAATTCACCCTTATTCTCAATTCACCATTATGCCCAATGCCCAATCACTGATCACGATTGTTTTCAGTATCCAATCAAGGATCACTGTTACAGAGGAATTTCGCAAAATGTTGACGATTTCATTTGTAAGCGGCTTTGGACAAAAGCGTCTGCTAAATGAATAAATGTAAATGAAAAAAAAATGACCAAAAATACATTTCAATACCTATACTAATATAAATATATTTTTACATTTATTCATTTGACAGACACTTTTATTCCTGCCATTATTCCCAATGACCAATCACGGATCACGATTGTTCTCAACGTCCAATCACGGACCACGACTGTTCCCGATCGCTAATCACAGATCACGATTGTTCTCGACGTCCACCGGATCACTGTTACAGAGGAATTTCGCAAAACGTTGCTGATTATTAGATTTATGTGAGATTTAAAACTGACACATGACCAAAAAATACATTTTCATACCTACACCGATAAATATTTTACATTTATTCATTCGACAGATGTTTTTTTTTATCCACTGAGCTGAGCGGTTGAAGGTCACGGTTCTTGCTCTGTGGCCCAACACCTTGGTGGTGCCGGGACTCAGCCTCACGACCTTCTGATCGGTAGTTTAGAAACCTAACTGCTGAGCAACCATTGTGTTTATCGCTCTAGACAACCAACTTTCCTGTAAATCTCTCTTTCCAGAGCGTGTTCATCACTGAAACACTACAATGATGGTATTTATGAGGCCTGAGAGTGCAAATTTATGCGTACTGCATACAAAATGTCCATTTTCGAAGACGTTATCAGCAAGATACCAACAATCCTTGTTGATAAAAACAGCAACCTGTTCAGGTGTAGTGTCTTGCCTTGAAGTGTGGCGTTTTGTTTTTATTGATTTATTTCTATTTGTCGGAACTCGCGGAAGTCGAATGCAGCCGCAGCACCGATTTTATGCTCCTGTCGAGGAAATCCCCATCATCTAGATGAAACTGAGTGTGTGTGATGAAGTGTCGCGTCTTGAGATCGTTTAGACGTGTATTTGAGAGAGAATAACGGTGGATAAAGTGTAGAAATAGCCTTTGAATGAGATGTCGGAAATTAGAAAGGAAGATTTTTTTTTCCTTCCTCTTGATGACACGTGAAGGCAGAATAAACGCCCTCTGGCGCTCCCCCACCCACCCACATCCCTCCAATCACCACGCAAACTGCGTCCCTGGGGGTGCTACAAGTGGAGAGACAGACTATCCTGAAATATCCTGAAATATCCTGGAATATCCTGAAATATCCTGAATGTCGGAAACGCAGGTTCGGCCGCGGCGCGCTGTGACGCAGCTGCGCCTGGAGATGTACCTCCTGCGCGCTCAGTGGCCAGTCGGGGATTTACTCATTATTACGCATATAATGGTTCGTGAAGAAGATGCGTGAAGAAGGCGTAAGGGGACCTGTACACAGATTTGTTACCTTCATTTTGACCTCAGTGGGTTTCCAGTGCGGTCTGAGCGCCTTGATGAGCTGCAGCGCTGCTGGTCTGTAGTCGTGCTCGTCCACGGTCACGTCCAGTTTGGGCACGACAGGAGCACTCTCAGGGACGTGGATGTAGTTCGCCATGGGTTAGGAATGAAACGCTTGTCTCGTGCAAGGTTAAGATATATATTTTTTTTCTCAAGGTTTAAGTCGGAAAGCGCTGCTGCAGTAGTTTCCGTATAAATGCGCTGCGTCGGACCCGGGAGCGGAATTTAAAGCGGGTTAGTGTTAATGCAGCACGGCTACGCCTTCTCTTCTTCTCCCGCCCCTCTGGAGGAAAAGAGCGCGCAGTGCATGCTGGGTCCTCTGTGTGACTCATCCCTTTACATCAGTATGGGTAAAGGAGGAAGAACGATCTGATGATAGGAGGAGGATTCTTAGATCACACGTGCAATAACAACTTATTATTAGAAAAAAAAAACTTTATGAGAACAGTGTTGCTATAAAACCTATGGTGTTATGGAGACAGACTTGTCCTTCATTATCGTTTGATAATGCCTGGTGTGAACACAACTGACTTGTAATAGTCTATACCACCTGAGGTTAAAGACAGTCCTAGTAGAATCTTTTTTACCCTTGTAATTGATTCTTATCTAGTTTACCAATCACTGATCGCCATTGTTGTCAATGTCCAATCACAGATCACTATTATTCACAACGGCCAATCACTGATCAGCATTATTCCCGACCACCAATTACCGATCACCATTATTCTCAACGTCCAATCACAGATCACTATATTAACAACGGCCAATCACTGATCAGCATTATTCCCAACCAACAATCCCTGATCACGATTGTTCTCAATGTCCAATCACGGATCACCATTATTCCCAACTAAAAATCTACAAAATCTATGGTGTTATGGAGACAGACTTGTCCTTCATTATCTTTTGATAATGCCTGGTCTGAACACAACTAACTTGTAATAGTCTATACCACGTGAGGTTGAAGACAGTCCTAGTAAATCCTTTCTTTTTTTACTCTTGTAATTGATTCTTATGTAAATTTATGGAAATCCAACCGGAATGTTCTTTCTGTGGCTCCGAAGACGAATCAGTGCCTCATCTAGCCTCTTTTTTCACACGTCCCTAATATATTCAACCTCATTCTGGACTGAGATTGCACTGCTTATTTATTTATTTTTTTACTTAATTCAATAACTTGAATAATCGATACGAAAAAAGAAACGGTCCTGTTATTATTCATAAACATCCACGAATCCAGAGAATCCAGAGTGACAGCCTCGAATCCTGATTTTACTTTGCTTCACTTTAAGGTTTTGCCGATTCCCTCCGTAAATTACAAACAAACAAACAAACAAAAAGGCATTAAAACATCTCAGGCTTTAAATACAAAAAAAGCATCCATTATAAATGAAGATGTAGGTTACAGTTTAAAAAGACAAATGGGGGGGCTACACAAAACCTTCTTGTCTATGTTACGCTCCTCTATAGACGCATTGTTTATATAATGTATGTTCTTTAAGTATTCAATACAAAACATTGTTCCGTTCTAGGCAAAGCAAAGCACTTAGTCATGGCCAATAGCTCACTGATCTACATGTCGATACGATACCAGGTGATACCGAGCCCGGAACCTCGGTACTGATACTCTCAGACGTCTTCTTGTACAAGTAAAAATGAGAAATCCGCATTTCCTTTAATGAGAATTTATTTGTAAATAAGGATTACATGGGTGACTGTTCTGTCTTTGTGTCCTGTTCCAGGTGTGTGTTCCCGCTCTGTTCCCAGTGTTCCTGGGACAGACTCCACATCCACCCCTCACCCTGACCCGGATAAAGTGCTTACTGGTGATGAACGAATGAATGAATAATTACTGTTCGTGTGTAGACAAAGCAAACTGTATTGATATTTTTATATGAGGATCGCATTTTAAAATGTCAGGATAGAAAGAATGAATGAATTAGTGTAATTATTTTATGGACAGACTTTATCTCTTGTATGAGCACAAACACTAGTTTTGGAAAGTTTAGGAATCTCAATTCTTCACTTTTCATTGTGCACAATTTTGTAATAAATGTAGTAGTATTTGTTTGTTCTTGTGAATGTTGTGACATTTTATAGGCCTACTTTAACGATTTCATCGAAATAAATGCAATATTTTTAAATGACCGGATTTGTTACCCTTTTCCTTAATTTCCAGAAACACTTTTTTTTAGTTTATTAAAATAAAATTGCGTCTTTTAGACATGACACCCTGAGTATAAATACGTTATAACAATTAATTAAAGAGGCTCTGAGGAAAACGGCACTGTTGTTGCAGTGTTTTTGTTTCAACTCGGACATAATTTTCTGGACCATCTATATGTGAGTCCATCTCAAATGACTCCCTGTTATTCACGTAGTGCACTAGGTAGGGTGTAGAACCCGTTATGTCACACAGTGTAAGTGCACTTCTACAGGAAATACGCGGTGGTTTGGAATCCAGCCCATAAATGTCTCTTAGCAACCTGTTGGTTTCGAGGCTCCTTATTGACTTTGTTGCTAGACTGATTCAGTGACTTTATTCACGAAAATAAAAAGAGGCTCGACACAAAACTGACGCCATTTTGAGCAGACGTTATGATTATACAAGCCGGGAGAGCAACTTCACTCGACTCGCCGCTAGGGTGTAATGCCAACGACCAATCACTGATCACTATTGTTCGAAAAGACCAATCACTGATCAGTATTGTAAGAAACGCCCAATCACTGATCATCATCTAAATTGTTTGTCCCGCCCACACAAACACGATCTAATTTGTCGTTTGTTTGTTTTGTTTTTTTAGATTTCATACGCATATAAGTAAATGGTTAGGCTGTGATGCCGTGACCAAAGTTTTTTTTTTTTTACCTATAAGAAATACATTTATAATGTTTAATCTGAAAATATATATATATAAAATATATACAGAAAAAAAATCGTTCCATGCAAATAATCATGACGCTACAATGAATATGCAAATCAGCCCATGGCGCCCTCTATCGGTCTTTATGAGCATTAGCGTTAGCGTTAGCATTAGCGATTTCCCCCGTGGGAAAGACTGACCAACGGTGTTCCGGTGTAGCTTCAGCCGGTGGCACAGCACTTTGCACTGGGTGCGCGGTTCTTCGCTAAGCTCTCCGCGTCACGAAGTCCACCTTTAGTGCTCTCTCTGTCCTGCCTGGAGGAACCGTTAGCGTGTTGTTTACATTGCTGTCTGCGCGCGCTGTCACAGGTGCAGTAAATGCTAAGCTAGGCGCCTAGCTGTGTGGTGTTAAGCTAACGTGGCTAGTTACCTAGCTTAGCGCGTGATATTTGACACATTTATTCTTTTTAAAAAACACACATACCCTTGTGAATGTTTTGGGCATATTTTACATGTTTTTATTATAATAATTATTATTATTATAATCATCTGTTCCTAATGTCTTGACCAGGCCCGGTGTTCTCTCTCTCTCTCTCTCTCTCTCTCTCTCTATAGCTATCTAACCCTAATATTCTTATTCTTCCTGTCATTTCCGGTTTCTATCCAAGGTTTAACGTTGTAGAAATGGCTATGAGGCAGACTCCTCTCACGTGTTCCGGTCACACCAGGCCTGTTGTGGATCTGGCCTTCAGCGGAATCACTCCTTATGGCTATTTTCTCATCAGTGCTTGTAAAGGTGAGTCTGAATGGCACTCATCATCCTTATTCATGTCCCATACTCACTGTATGATCATCTAATCTGAAGCAAAAGAAGAAGAAAAAACATCATCAAGCTTTTCACAGTGTCAGACGTTTAAAAACAGAAACCCGAGCTGGAAAAAAACTGAACGGAAACCCTTAAGAAGAACCTCGAAATCTTTCACTGGACACGTGACGTCACGACCTAAGATGGCCGACGCTCGTTTACGTGAAACCCACCGACAGGAAGGACGACGCGTTATCCCAGCCCGGACGAGATTTTTGATCCCGGACGGAAAATATCCAGTCCCTCCAGGGTTTCGCCGTCTCACGTATATCTGAAATTCTGACGATATTCGGAGGATCTCGCGACGATTTATTTATTTTTCAACATTACCGCCGATTTTCCGCACGTCCGGGCTGAGGCGCGTCGTGTGACGTCGTCACGACAGCCGAAGCCTTCTCCGATTCACGCGCGTCCAACACGAGTACAGCTGAAAGGTCTCGTTTACCAGCAAACATCATCAACGATTTCAGCGCTTCGAGTAGTTTTCCACAAGAGGATAAAAGCGCAAAAAAAAAAATCGCAAATTTCGGAAAAAGCCGCTTTTTTGTCCGCAAGAACCGCAGAAAAAACGTCCGCGGAATCCTGTACGTACCGAATATCACCGTTTCCCGTTAACAGACGTTTAAAAACGCAAGCCCGAGCTGAAGAACCTCTTCGTTCTTAGAAAGACGTTTTTGAGACACGACTCTCACGTCGAACGCAAAAATAAATACGTAAACAAGCCTTCGTAAAAAAAAAAGCGGGTTGAAACCGGTGGGATCGGGAAACGTGACGAGTCGCCGTCACGACCTAAGATGGCCGACGTCCACCTAAGTTCTGTCCGTTAGCGTGACGGACGTCTGGTTGAATCGTAGGTCTACCGTCAGAGGATCTTCACGGTTAACACGCGTTCGGAATATATTTTTAAAAAGCTGAAAAAGGACACGCTGAGAAAGAAGAACCTCTTCGTTCTCGGACAGACGTTTTTGAGACGCAGCTCTCTCGGCGCGTACGTAAAAGAGTTCTTTATCGCGATCTGTCGCTGTCTCGAAACTCACATGGCCGACGCCCGTCTCGGTTCTGCCCGTGTGAGAGATTCCTGGTTAAAATCCTAACTAGCGCGTTACCATGACTACGACGCACGTCTTAAATCCACCAGTAGGAGGACGGCAAACTTGGATCGCTACGAAATAGGGTAGAATAGAGAAGCGTAAGGGAAACGTGCCCGATCGATGACGTAGGAGCGTAATCGTTTCCTTTAGTCGTAGATGTATCATCGGAGGATCTTCACGAAGAACATACGCGCTTCTTCACGGTCTGTTATCGAGTGCGCACCCGATTTTATTGCGTGACGAGCCTAAATCACGTCCTGACGGTATTTGTCACGTTATTGTTATTTCGCTTAGCACCGTGACACCTGTATGCAAATTTATGCAAATCAGTCTTTAGTATGACATAACACCTTCTCTCTTCTTTCCTCCTGGGCAGATGGTAAACCAATGTTGCGCCAGGGAGACACAGGGGACTGGATCGGGACGTTCTTGGGTCACAAAGGTGCTGTTTGGGGCGCCACCTTAAACAAAGAAGCTACGAAGGCGGCTACGGCGGCTGCCGATTTCTCTGCGTAAGGAAAAAACTCCACACTCTGGTTGTTTTTGAAATATTTCTGCGGCGTTTAGCGATTGTGGAGGATGTTGCTGGCGATTTTAAAAAAAAAAACGTAAACGGTCTCCAAGGTTTTCTTCACATCGCTCAGCCGTCATATTAATAATCGTGCAGACGTCCCAGAATGCAATTCGGCTATACGAGCGCGTATATTCGCGTGGCTAGTTAGTGATCTATGCGATGATGTAGATAAGGTATAAAAGGTTTGGAAGGTGATCAGACCGAAGCACTAAAGCTCCGCCGCATCGCTCTCTTTTGTTAAAAGTTGAAGCGAGGGCTTAATAACACTGCAGCACTACGAGCAGAACAGCACTGTGGGTAATTTAGGAACGTGAAAATGGATCTTTTTTTTTTTTTTTAACCTCGTGCTCGCTAACCGAACCCGCGTTGCTCTGGACGTAGCATTTGTTCAACAAATCGACCAGTTTCTGGTCACAAACCCTCGAGTTTGTTTATCAGCTGTTAAGTCGAGCTCCGACGCCCACAAAACTCCATAAAAGGTCACGTGCACAGAGCTGGGACGTGAAACGAACAATCAGGGTGAAGGCTGAAAAAAACCAGAATCCGGAAGTTGTTTTGATTCACTTCTACAGTGCTGTGAAAAAGTATTTGCCCCATCCTGATTTCTTCTGTTTTTGTGTATCTCATACTGAATAGTTTTAGATCTTTTAATTTTTTTTTAATTGAAGCAAAAACACGAAAAAGTTATCCATCACCTGTGTGAAAAACCAATTGCCGGCTTAAACTTCAAACCTGGTTGTGCCACCTTTAGCAGCAATAAGTGCAACCAAACTCTTCCGATAACTGGAGATCAGTCTTTCACTGCGCTGTGGTGGAATTTTGGCCCACTTCTCTTTGCAGAACTGCTTTAGTTCAGCCACACTGGAGGCACACTGTTTCAGCCATTCAGAGGTGGACTTACTCCTATGCTTTAGATCACTGTCTTGCTGCGTAATCCAGTTGCGCCTGCGTTTCAACTTACGGACTGAAGACCGGACATTCTCCCTTAGAGTTTCTTTCAATTACTGCAAGTTGTCCAGGCCCTGAAGCAGCAAAGCATCCCCACACCATCACACTGCCTCCACCACCATGCTTGATCGTAGGTATGATGTTTCATGTTTTTGTGGAATATTGGCGTTTGGTTTACGCCAGATGTAACGGGACGTCTGTCTTCCAAACAGTTCCACTTTCGACTCCTCAGTTCACAGAACATTCTCGCTAAAGGTTTGAGGATCGTCGAGGTGTGTTTGGGCAAGTGTTTGGACGAGTCTTAATGTTCTTCTGGGTCAGCAGTGGTTTTCACCTCAACACTCTTCCATGGAGCCATTTTCCCCCAGTGTCTTTCTGATAGTGGAGTCATGAACAGTGACCTTTATTGATGCAAGAGAGGCCTGTAGGTCCTTTTGATGTTGTCCTTGGCTCTTTTGTGACTTCCTGGATGAGTCTTCGCTGTGCTCTTGGAGGAATTATGGAAGGTCGGCCTCTTCTGAGAAGGTTCACTACTGCACTGAGTTTTTCCATTTGGAGATAACGGAGTCCCAGAGCCTTTGAAATATCTTCGTAACCCTTCCCAGACTGATGTATTTCAATCACCTTCTTCCTCATCATTTCTGGAATTTCTTTCAACTTTGTCACAGTGTGTTATTCAGTAAGTAACCAACTTCATGCTGTTGAGAGAGTTCTATTTAAGTGTTGATGTGATTGAACAGGGTTTGCAGTAATCAGACCTGGTTGCGTCTAGTCCAGCTGAACCCCGTTATGAATGCAGTTTCACAGATTCGGGGAGTTAGTAACTACGGGGGCAAAAACATTTTCACACAGAGAAATGTTTAAAAACTCTTTTGTGTTTACTCAGGTTGCCTTTGTTTTAGCTTAGATTTTGTTTAAATTTCTGAAACTGTTTAGTATGAGAGATGCACAAAAACAGAAGAAATCAGGATGGGGGGGTAAATACTTTCTAACAGCAGGATTTACGTAGAAATCCGTTCGTATCCAGCTTGATCAACGAAGTAAAACGCATCGCTGGTACCGTTATGGGTTCTAAAGGAGTGGTTCTGTTTTGTTTTTATTTAATTTTGCAGAAAGGTGTGGGACGCAGTCACGGGAGACGAGGTCCTCACGCTGGCGCACAAGCACATCGTCAAATCCGTCAACTTCACGCAGGTGAGAACATGCAGCGCAAAGAAAAACACCGTTACGCGTTTTACTCCTCTCACACCACAGCAGTACGGTAACGAATTAGGAAGAGCGCGTGGATGTAAAGCTGCACGACTGTCGGAGCTGCTGTTACAGAAAACGAATCAACACCTTGCTATTCTGACCAATCAGAATCCAGAATTTAGACACGCCTCACTCTGAATGTTTTCATTTCACAAAGCAAGGCATTATAGAAACGTTAGCGCTTTCCCTCCCTCTCTATCTCTGTCTCTACCCCGAGTCTGTGCTTTGGTAATCGAGCATGCACCTGTGTCACACCTGGCCAGGTGTTTTGTTTTTGTTTTTTTACACAATGGAAGCGGTCACTTTCTCATGACACGTACAATGATGCATCTATGATCTTCCATCGCAAAGTTTCCCTTACGAGCGCGCATACGCAAAGAAGACCTTCAAATCACAGTGCTGATGCTGATGTGATATTTTATATATATATTATTATTATTTTATATATATTACAATAACAACTTGGTGGTTAAGGCTCTGTGTTACTGATCGGAAGGTCGGGGGTTCGAGCCCCAGCACTGCCAAGCTGTCACTGTTGGGCCCTTGAGCAAGGCCCTTAACCCTCTCTGCTCCAGGGGGCGCTGTATCATGGCTGACCCTGCACTCTGACCCCAACTTCCTAACATGCTGGGATATGCGAGGAAAATAATTTCACGGTGCTGTAATGTATACGTGATCATACAGTCACACTGCACTTTCTCGTCCCCGCGCTCGAGCTCGGCCGTGCAAACCACCCACTTTGCATTTTCCCCGTTAACGCCGAGTAGCGCATTTTTAGTTCATTCGTGTGAACTTTTTTCATGTTATTTAAATACATTCGAATTAATTTAAAATATATTTAAATGACAAACAAATGGTATACCGCGCTAAATCGCGCACCGTAGGCTACATTCCGGTCCTGAACACTCTGGACGGACGCAACACGCCCACAAGCGTCACTCGGGTTAGTGACGTGCTCCCGTCTCACGTCCTCGCTTTTCGAGTTCGTAGATGTGTAATAAGGTCGATCAGTACACGTTCGACTTGAGACTAGCAGACCTAGCTAACGATAGTCACGTGTTTGAGGCCGACCGATCGACCGGTTTTGCTGATTAACTGGCACCGATAAATGATCGAGTATTGGCAAAAACCCACACGGATTACACAGCACGAGAGCGGCCTCTAGAGGTGGAAATAAAAACTATCTGACAAATTTTGTTGTGTTATTTGCATTGTTTTTGATTAATTAATTGTCCTTCGTTTTTATTTGTTATTCCAAGTGTTACTTTTTGGTAACTCCACTCCAATGAATGTACATTTACTTTTAGATTTATTAATAGTTAAAATATATTTATTATTTATTTCAGTTAAAGAAGTACAGTAACTTTTCATGGTACAGTCAGTACTGTTTGTTTTTGTCATAAAGTTCAGCAGTATCAATCTGTAACGTCCTCTATCATCTAGTTAACGTCAGCTAGCTAGATTTACTACGGTCTAGCTAACCACCGCTCCAAGACGGAGTGGGGAAAAAATGAAACAGAGCTGCAAATCTATCAATTTACGTATAATGTCAACGATTAAAAAGGCGTGTGATCTGGCAGATTGTTTTTTGTGTCAAAGGAATAAAACGCTTCCGGATGCGGTAACTTCGTCACGTCGCCCGGTCGTTGATTATTTTTCTGTATTTTCCCGTAACAGCATGACACGCAGTGTTTTATCCCTTATTCAATGTATATATTGTTAACCTAAACCTTCTTTTTCATATATATTTGAATAGGACAGTAGCTGCCTTTTAACAGGAGGAAATGATAAAGTGCTGCGTATTTACGACCTGAACAAGCCTGAAGCAGGTACGAAAACTAACCTCATTTTCTTATCTTTCTTACTTTCGTAAATACACCACCGCTCAAAAGTTTAGACACACTCTCTCTTTATTTTTATTTTTTCCCCACGTTTTAGAATAATAATAATAAAGTCATCAAAACTCTGGAGTAACTCAAATGGAACTATTTGTGAAAGGGAAAGTATTATCCTAACGAAAGAAACGGATACGTCGGGACGATTATATATATTTTTTTCTACGACACCGATTTCAAACGTTTAATCACACAGCTTCAGATCAAAAGCTTTTTAAGATCATGAGAAACATTTCATTCGAGTGTCCACAAACTTTTGACCGGTAGTGTGCGTGTGTGTACTTGTACATCCTAAAGTGAATACCTCGATTATATTTGCGTGAACATCAACAAGCCCTGCGTGTCGTGAATGAAACTATCGTGCTTCCTCTGTAGAGCCGCGAGAGATCTCGGGCCACACATCAGCCATTAAGAAGGCGCTGTGGTGTAACGATGATCAGCAGATCCTCTCTGCCGCCGATGATAAAACCATACGGTAACATCCTTTCATCTCTGCACGCTCCGTGCGTGCGTGCGTGCGTGCGTGCGTGCGAGTGTGTGTGTGTGGGGAGTCAGTGACTCCTCCTCCTCCTCCTCCTCCTCGCCCGAAGAGTCAACATTTGCTCTTGTTTCTGTGTCTGATTCAGTCTGTGGGATAGGAACACGGGCGAGGTGGTGAAGACGCTGTCGTTCGAGGCGTCCGTCGGCAGCATGGAGTACGTCCCTGACGGCGAGGTCCTCGTCATCACCTACGGAAGGACCGTCGCCTTCTACAACGCTCAAACGTAAATAACAAATGCTGCGGTCGCCAGGGCGGATGTCCTGTAAAGCGCAAGCTGCTCATCACACACGAGTTTACATGAAGGGCGACAGGTGTTGGAGTGTGTGTGTGTGAGAGAGTGACGGATGCCGTGTGTGTGTGTTAGACTTCCTTTGTGCCATTGCACGTGAGCCGTCTTAAAGGAATACACCAAGCAGAATAGGTTTAAGCAGCACGACCCGTAAAATACGACGAGTGTCTAAAGAGAAATCAAACTGGACGTGTGTATATATAATATATTTTAATTAAAGCTACTACAAAGACAGTAAATATATTAACAGCCAACGAAAGAGCTGTTAAATTAAAGTGACAAGCTTTTAAATAGCAGTTATTCGGGGCGCTGACGTAATTTCCACTGAAACGGGAAGTCAGGGCGGGGTATATTGAGTAGCTCCTCCCTCTTTTTAAACCGCCAATAGCGTTTAGCTCACCTCACAGCCCGGGCTAATCCGTACTTGACAAAAAAAACAACTCGGAACGAATTTTAACAGTTAGCCGATGGTTTGTATTGGGATTTGTAGTGGAAACCATTAGAATGTCTGATGGTTGTTTTTTGTTTGTTTTTTTTTTCAGCAGAGAAGCCATGCATGAATTTTAAATTCATTTACGTGTGTGTGTGTGAGATATATAATTTATTATATAACCGGTTATTCACGACGCATCCTGTGTCTGTAGCCTGGACCTGATCAAGACCGTGGACGCCCCGGCCTCCATTCACTCCGCCTCCCTGCATCCCGACAAAGACTTCTTCGTCGCAGGAGGAGACGACTTCAAACTCTACAAGTACGACTACACCACCAAGGAGGAAATGGGTAGGAACTTAAAGGAGCTTCCTGTTCATTTAGCATATTCACCGTAGTGACCGTAGTGCGGAGGCTTTTCCGGAGGTGTTTCTCACCAGCCGATGTTTACAGAGTTATTTCAGACTCGTGACATCGTTGTCGCTGATTTGAATATGCAAATCAACGTAGGAACGAAACAGTGCGTGGGGTTAAAGTGTAATCGCTGTTTTTTTTTTCTCTTCGACTCTCCCGTCTTACAGAGTCGTATAAGGGTCACTTCGGGCCTGTGCACTGCGTGCGCTTCAGTCCTGACGGAGAGCTGTACGCCAGCGGCTCCGAGGACGGGACGCTGCGCCTGTGGCAGACCGCCGTAGGGAAAACGTACGGACTGTGGAAGTGCGTGCTGCCCGGTGAGTCCTCGTCACGCCTCGCCTGAACCATCTGCATCCTTACTAACGCTGACCACACCCCGAAACATCTCCATGCATCCATACAGTACCTCAAAAATGACCACGCTAGCATCTTAACACGTGTTAAAGCCTAACACTTCTACACTAGCTAGCTAACCGCTAAAGCTCGTTTTCAAGATCAGTATATTTTAATTATATGTATATATATGTGTGTGTGTGTGTGTGTGTGTGTGTGTATATATATATATATATATATATATATATATATATATATATATATATATATATATATATATATATATGAGAGAGAGAGAGAGAGAGCGAGAGAGCTTTACAATAAGCTGAGCGATATGACGAAATAATACTGTATATAGAAATATCGCAATATCTACGATAATGGTTTTTTAATCATTACAAGCCAGCTGGAATTTCCTGCTTAAATGGTTAAACTGTTTTTATTATTTACAGCAGTTACGTTTAAAACGCGTATCGTGTGTCATAGAAATGCCCGGGGGTCGCGATACGATATTTTAGGTCGTATCGCCCTGCTCTAAGCTAAAATCTTTGCACGCTTGTCCGACAGAGGAGCTGTCTTCGGAGAACTCGGACGCTCTGTACTGCCCTCCGGCTGAGATCAAGGCCTGAGGTGTGGACCGGGAAGAGCGAGCGAGTGGAGCGGAGCGGAGAGGAGAGAGGTCCAGGACAGGCCCAGATCAGATGTGATCAGATCCCCTGCAGAGTGCTGTGCCACCTCAATCTCCATCACCCAGTAAAATAAAAGAATAAACGAGAAACGACAAAACGGCCCGCGGAGCTGAGCTTAACACGAGGAGTGCAGGGTGGGGCAATCCAGCAGCGCGTCACGCTACACGACCCACACCACGCACCAGGAGGCAGTAGTAGAGATGGGAGTGCTCACGTTCCGACTCCCAGCTGCCTGCTCTCTCTCTGATGCTGTTCAACACCATCCGGCTCCTCCACCGCGCTGCCATCACACTTACCTTACTTTCATTATTGTATCTTTTTTTTTTTCTTTCTTCCTTCCTTTTTCTTTTTTTCCTTCAGAAAGTATAAAAAAAAATTTGTGCTTTTAAACAAACAAAATGGGATACACAATGTTTCTAATTCAGTTTATTGATCTCAGTGAAGGTGATCCTGAGGAAGTGTTACGTCAAATGTAATCCACAGTGGTGTCTTGGTGTACTATATTCACCCGTCGAGTACGTCGAAATTTGGGGTGTTTTTTCGAAATGTAACGAGTAAAACTGACTTTAAGAAAAAAAAAAAAAACAGAAAAAAAAAAGTGACTTGAGTTCTTAAGTTTTTTCTTTGCAACGTGCCAGCTGTAATGTGTGGTCAATTAAAAACGTTTACGAGATATCTACCATTTACAAGTTCGTCGGCACGCTTCATTTCAATCCCTAATAAAGACATAAAGCACTCCTGAAGTTGTTGTGCCGTTGTAGGAAAGTAATCAGCGACGAAAGAGAACGTTTCGATAACGCGGGACGTCCCGACGTGTCTCATTCCTCTTACACCACAGCAGTTACTACCATTTTTATTCATTAAAGGACGATACACGCTTCTTAAAATTTTATTCATCTGTGTATAGTTACGTTTTGAAACGAGTCCTGTAGCCCTCGCACCGGAGACTCCTTCCATATAGGTGAAATAAACATCTCCTTACTTTAATAATAAAGATTATTATCAAATAAGGGAATAAATAAGCCCATAAATCGAATGTAATACAATTCTAATAAATGAATAATGATTTACGTAAAAAAAATAATAATAATAATACTGATTGATAATGGATGAATTGAATGAATCAATCCTACATTTACATGTTTTCACGTTTACATTTATTCATTCAGCGGACGCTTTTATCCAAAGCGACTTACAAATGAGGAAATACAAGCAAAGCGACGTATCACGCGGAGAAGAGTACGAGTAGAGCTACTGTACCATGCGAGGTTTTTTTATTGAGTTCTAGAGAAGCAAAATGCTCAGAGTCGGGGTGTGAGAGCAGGGGGGGGTGGGGGATGGGTTGGCAAGTTAGTTAGTTAAGGGTTAGTTAAGTGGTCTTTTGAAGACCCGCCTCTTTAGATAGTGACAGATTCTGCGGTCCGGATTGAGGTTGGAAGTTCGTTCCAGAAATTGAGGAACGGTCAGTTTGAAGGTTCTGGAAAGGGACCTCATGCCTCGCACTATACCAGGTTGCATGAGGGAACATAAACATAAACCTCGAGGAGAGTGTCGAGGTACGAAAGGGGGGGTGCTGTTCCAGACGAGGGCTTGTACGTGAGCATCAAGGCCTTGAATTTGATGCGGGCGGCTATACAGGAAGTCAGTGGAGGGAGATGAAGACGGGTGTGACGTGGGTTCTCTTGGGCTGGTTGAAGACGAGGCGTGCTGCTGCATTCTGAATCATCTGAAGGGGTTTGATGGAGCTGGCCGGGAGGCCCGAGAGTAGTGCGCTGCAGTAGTCCAGCTCTGAGATAAAAAGAGCCTGGAAGAGTCATACGACTAGTACTAATGTTTAACGTTTATACTAATGCTTCACTTACTATGTGTATATATATATATATCAATATCTATATCTATATATATCTTTATATATATATGCCTTAATATGATAATGTTCATATTGCGGCGTTTGCAGTAATGGAAAGCTGATCATGAGGAGAAGTCTTTATGACAGAAGCTTCTGAGAAACGAAAATAAACGTAAATAACGTGAGAACTTATTTCAGGATTTTAGGTTAGACCTATGACCAAGGGTGCCAATAGTTCTGCAGCCGGCTGTACACATTTATCGGTCGTCATAGCAGGTACATCTCCCGCACTACAGTTCACTGACCCGAGTCCACCTGTTGTTCAGTGGAGCAGATATTATTTGGATGGTGGATCACCCTGAGACACTAAACATAACCATCAGGCGTCAGATGTCGCTGCTGTGTCGAGAACAATCTAATAAATGGATCAGAAATGATCCAGATGAGCCCAAGCAGCGTTCCTGTGCTGGTTCCTCGCTTCACCGTGTTGTGCATCATGGACGTCTTGTGTTTATTCCACTGGCGGTCATGATACATCACTCTAATCACGTTATATATAACAGAGCGACATTTAAAGCAATTCCTGCTGATCTTCAGAACCCTGTGGAGGAAAAAGTAAAACTCATCTCTGCTGTATGTTGGGAATGTTCCTGCTGGGAAAAAAAACCCCAAACAAATAGAAACCATCACAAAAATTCAAATGGTTTCCAGTACAAATACCATTAGGAACCATCAGGTCCTTAATGGTATCAATTAGACAAAACATTCCAACAATAGAAGGCAACAAACGACCAGTAGATGGACCATTACAGCTTCCATTAAAACCAACACGAATTCTTTGAGGGTTTCTATTGTTTGGTTTTGTTTAGTTTTTTCAGCAGGGATGGCAGCGAGTCTTCAGCGTCTTCAGGGTTCCGAATCTCACGTCACGCCAAATGAATTTTCAGACGGCTCGTTTGGTAAGAACCGTCTCACGGATACCGTTATTACATGAACAATAATTCACTATAATGTCGTGTATAGTGTTTGCCTTCATTTTTTTGTGTGAGGAAGAACATCTGACATGTTTTTAGACGGATCAGTTTAATCTTTTTCTTCTGTTCGTATTCCTCAGAGCACTTGCTACGCTTCATCTTCAGTGTAAACGCTTTAATAAACGAATTCACTCATGACTGCGTCCATGAGTCCAACTCCAGGTAGTGGTGACTCCAGGCTGACATCTGCCAGGCATAAAAATACCTCAGTCTCAATTCTTTACTCTGATTGGTCGTAAGAGCAGCAGGTTTATATTAACATATTCATTATCGTTACTATAGTAACAGCTCATTCGCAGTATTTTTTTTTAATTATTATTATTATCATCAGTAGTAGTAGTAGTAGTGGTGGTAGTGTTGATTAATTTATGTAATATTTATGAATTTTAATAAATATTAATTAATTTATTCATTCTTTTTACACAAATTACAACATTTTATTATAATCGAGATGTAGCACTTCTACTCACTGCCCTATTTGTTCCCTTGTTTGTTTGTTACATAAAGTACACCAATTTATTTAATCAATATTTGTTATAACATCTATGGGCATATTAATTATTATTATTATTATTATTATTATTATTATTATTATTATTATCAGTACTAGTGGTGGTAGTGTTGATTAATTTATGTAATATTTATGAATTTTTAATAAGTATTAATACATTTTTTCATTATTTTTACACAAATTGCACCATTTTATTATAATCGAGATGTTTTACTTCTACTCATTGCAATAATTGTTCCGTTGTTTGTTTGTTTGTTTGTTTGTTTGTTTCATAAATTACACCAATTTATTTAATCGATTTTTGTTACTATGGGCGTATTAATTCACTTAACTAACATGTTTATTATATATGTATGTATTTAATATTTTTATTATTATTATTATTATCGTTATTATTATGATAAATAAATCATACCGCTTTATTAAACCGAGGTTCATCACAATCTCCTATTCATTATCATATTCGCGCGCACTCAAGCACGTGAGAGCTCTCCACCAATATGAGCGTTCTTTGTTACTCCGGCCGACCAATAAGATTTGAGCTCTGACCCTGGCCCTCGAGACCGAGAACATGGGTTTGTTGGAGCTGGTACGTGATAGAGAGAAGAAGGAGGAGGAGGAGGTGTCAGCCGTCATGGCGGAATTTCTCACCGACCCGTCTGTGTTGACTAAAGACAAGCTGAAAAGCGCGCTGGTGGCTAACAACGTGGCGCTACCGAACGGCGAGCAGCGGAAAGGAGTGTACGTGGAGCTGTATCTGAAAAACCTGACCTCCCAGAACAAGAGGAGCGGCTCCGCGGAGGCTTTCTCCAGCGACGAGGAGCCTCCAGCCCCCGCTGCCTCCATTACAGCAGCGCGCTCCGGCAGGGTGAGAGCCTCTAACCGCGCGCGGGGTTTATTTCCGTTTCATCATCTTCATCAACATAAACAACAACAACAACAACAACACATGCAGGGCGACAGATTAGTTCACCTCACTTCACATCATTTCATTTTCATATTCCTATCTGTACATCTATCTATCAAATATGGCTGACTCTGTATAGCAACAGTAACTAAGGACGAGACAGGAAAATGAAAGTTTTTAACCCGTGTTTAAATATCTAAGTGTGATAAATAGGGTTATTAGACAGTCCGGACACTTGGAACATTTCTCCGTGAGAACTTTTGGAAGAAAAGCACGCCGCCATGCTGCTGTGTGAACCTGCCTTTCCTGCAGAAGGGTGTCACGGTAATCGATCACTTTCGGTACGATATACCGAGCACAATACTTAACCGCGATATCGCCAAACACTCAGCAGCCACAGCATCGTTATTTGCGTTTTAAGTTTGCACCACGTTAGTTCAATTTATTTATTTATTTATTTTGTTCTATACGGACTAGTTGTACGCTTGATTCTGATTGGTCAGAAAGTCGTGTGGGGTAATTTTATCGGATTGTTTTTTGACAGTAGTGCGTGTGCGATGGCGTTTCTACAGTGTCGGCTCGCTCCATGGGAATTGTACGGCTCGTCTGATTAAAAAAAATCATGTAAAAATCGTAAGTATGTTTTAATGTTCGGAAGGAGTCTCCAGTTCCGAAGGCAAAGGGAACGAATGTTTGTCGCCGCTGTAATGTAAACGATGTTAAATGTAACTCTAAATGGGTTGAAAAGTACAGTTGGGTGATGTAATTCGTGTAAAAATGTACTCGGGATGAAGTTTAAGCTTTTTTTTAATTCCAGTAAAACACCCAGGATGTGCCGTCGCAGGAAAACGATCAACTTCGTAGTGGAAACCGTGACGCCGCTCCGTCTTTTGGTTTTGTTTTTTAAACCGATTTATTCTTGATTTTTGGGTAAGTGACAGTCTGTAGCACTTTTCTATTCCAGTTTCTCTTCCTGTTTCTCCTGCTCTTAGCAAACCGTCTCTGTAACGTCGTCACGCGCTCTCAGGTTTATAAATAAGTGATGCAATAAAATAAAGTCACAAAATGCAATTATTGTTTTTTTTTTTTTTTTTATAAAGATATTTAACACTAAAAAGGTGGGTTTTTTTTTTTTTTTTTTAAAGGTTCAATATTAAGTAGAAAATTTTTGCTGATTGCAGTCGGTTTGTGATTAAATTTTTTAAAAATTTCAAAAAGCCCCACAATCCTGAATGCTTTGCTGTCGGTAAAGACTATGTCGGGTTATGAAGGGCTTATAAGGGCTTATGTAGGCATTACGTAGCACATGTAAGTAAACTGCTGTCCTTCAGTGTGTTCAGTTTGTAGACAGGATTTTATTCCATATAATAAAAAACTATATGAAAATATAAAGGATGCACAACATTTAAAAAAAAAACAATAGTTCATCATTCATTTTTGATGTTTTATAGATTTTGTTGATGTTTTTAATGTTAATTAAATGTAAGAAATCCTTTTATTTGTATCTGTTTTGGTTTTCAAAACAGCAGCGTAATGTTGAATTTTTGTTTTTTTGTTGTATGTGGGGTTTTTTTGTTGTTGTTTTTACACCTCCCTCTATTTTTCTGCTTCCTGCTCTGTTTTTTCGAGGACTGAAGAGAAGAGGGTCGTGGTTCTGAAGGCCCGTTTCAGCGAGTCCGAGCTCTAAAACGGGGATTTTTTTTTTTTTTATCGGGCTCTGTGCTCAGGAGTACGGTCTCAGCGTTCAGCTGTTTTTCTTCTGGGTTTGGGGCTTTATTCAGGAAATAGCTGCCTGTACAAAGGAATTTTCTGGCTCGGTGCTGCCAGATGTGTGTGTGTGTGTGTGTGTGTGTGTGTGTGTGTTTATGTGTGTGTCTGTGTCCTGTTTAAAACTCTGCAGTTGTGCATTAGGTTTATTTCTCTACCATGATCTAGCTGTGGTCAAGTTTCTGACATTAATCTCAGTGAATCTGTGGTTCAACGGGTTAGTGTGGGGTTAGCGTGGGGTTAGTGTCAGTGTGTGGTTAGTGTGGGGTTAGTGCGGGGTTAGTGTCTGTGTGGGGTTAGTGTCAGTGCATGGTTAGTGTGTGGTTAGTGCAGGGTTAGTGTCAGTGTGGGGTTAGTGCGGGGTTAGTGTCAGTGCATGGTTAGTGCGTGGTTAGTGTGTGGTTAGTGCGGGGTTAGTGTCAGTGCGGGGTTAGTGTCAGTGCGGGGTTAGTGTCTGTGTGGTTAGTGTCTGTGTGGGGTTAGTGCGGGGTTAGTGTCTGTGTGGGGTTAGTGTCAGTGCATGGTTAGTGTGTGGTTAGTGCAGGGTTAGTGTCAGTGTGGGGTTAGTGCGGGGTTAGTGTCTGTGTGGGGTTAGTGTCTGTGTGGGGTTAGTGTCTGTGTGGGGTTAGTGTCTGTGGGGTTAGTGTCTGTGTGGGGTTAGTGCGGGGTTAGTGTCTGTGTGGGGTTAGTGTCAGTGCATGGTTAGTGTGTGGTTAGTGCGGGGTTAGTGTCAGTGTGGGGTTAGTGTCTGTGGGGTTAGTGTCAGTGCATGG
The DNA here is from genome assembly GCF_023375685.1 of Ictalurus furcatus. Taxonomy (NCBI): domain Eukaryota; kingdom Metazoa; phylum Chordata; class Actinopteri; order Siluriformes; family Ictaluridae; genus Ictalurus; species Ictalurus furcatus. The sequence goes on from NC_071273.1 coordinate 23,499,167, forward strand.
TTAGTGTGTGGTTAGTGCAGGGTTAGTGTCAGTGTGGGGTTAGTGCGGGGTTAGTGTCTGTGTGGGGTTAGTGTCTGTGGGGTTAGTGTCTGTGTGGGGTTAGTGCGGGGTTAGTGTCTGTGTGGGGTTAGTGTCAGTGCATGGTTAGTGTGTGGTTAGTGCGGGGTTAGTGTCAGTGTGGGGTTAGTGTCTGTGGGGTTAGTGTCTGTGGGGTTAGTGTCTGTGGGGTTAGTGTCAGTGCATGATTAGTGTGGGGTTAGTGTCAGTGCATGGCTAGTGCGTGGTTAGTGTCAGTGCATGGCTAGTGCGTGGTTAGTGTCAGTGTGTGGTTAGTGTGGGGTTAGTGTCAGTGTGGGGTTTGTGTCAGTGCGTGGTTAGTGTCAGTGTGTGGTTAGTGCGGGGTTAGTGTCAGTGTGGGGTTAGTGCGGGGTTAGTGTCAGTGTGTGGTTAGTGCGGGGTTAGTGTCAGTGTGTGGTTAGTGCGGGGTTAGTGTCAGTGTGGGGTTAGTGTCAGTGTGTGGTCAGTGCGTGGTTAGTGTCAGTGTGTGGTCAGTGCGTGGTTAGTGTCAGTGTGGGGTTAGTGTCAGTGTGTGGTTAGTGCGTGGTTAGTGTCAGTGTGTGGTTAGTGTGGGGTTAGTGTCAGTGTGGGGTTTGTGTCAGTGCGTGGTTAGTGCGTGGTTAGTGTCAGTGTGTGGTTAGTGCGGGGTTAGTGTCAGTGTGGGGTTAGTGTCAGTGTGTGGTTAGTGTGGGGTTAGTGTCAGTGTGGGGTTAGTGCGTGGTCAGTGTCAGTGTGTGGTTAGTGCGGGGTTAGTGTCAGTGTGTGGTTAGTGCGGGGTTAGTGTCAGTGTGGGGTTAGGGTTAGTGCGTGGTTAGTGTCAGTGCGGGGTTAGTGTCAGTGTGTGGTTAGTGTGGGGTTAGTGTCAGTGTGTGGTTAGTGCGGGGTTAGTGTCAGTGTGGGGTTAGGGTCAGTGCGGGGTTAGTGTGTGGCAAGGTTATTATAGTTTTGCATTTTTCATTAGTTATTATTTAGTTTGGACTATGTTTTCAAATTCAGTTTATTTTTAATTAGTTTTTAAAGCGGGTTTGTTAGTTTAGTTTAGTTTGTATTCTTTGAAAATGCTTAGTCTTAGTTGAGTTTTTATTAGTTAGTTTTAGTGTTGGTTTTAGTCTTTTGTAATATGGGTTATTTGTCAAGGCCAGAAAAAGTATTGTGTAATAAAAACTCAACAAAAACATCATACAATTTTAGAAATATGTATTCAACAATAACATATCTCTCTTTCACTCTCCTGTCTGTCTCCTCCCTCTCTCTTTCTTTCCTTCTCTCTCTTTTCTGTTTCTCAGTATCTCTTTTACTCTTCTTCTCTCCCTCTCTCCTTCCTCTCTCTCTCCCTCTCTCCTCCCTCTCTCTCTCTCTCTCTCTCTCTCTCTCTCTCAGGATTGTGGGTAGTGAGAAGAGTTTAGAGTTCAGCAGCACGCTTTTAAGAGCTTAAAGTAACAACGTATTTTTCGTTCTTTTTTTTAAACATTTCTCGAGAGATGATTTTTTTTTTTTACTTGATGAACTTTTCGAGCGCCGACTCCGGTCGGCAAACTCTGACGAACGGGGTGAGGCGGAGAATTCTCACTCTCGACACGGGTTTAAACGTCCACCCTGTGGAAGACACGTGATATCTGTGGAAGACGTGTCGGTTGCAGTCAGCGAACAGGTCGGTGGGTGAAATATCAGTGCAGCTTCTCGGCTGTACGAAGCTGCAGCTGTTATTCTCGCCGATGTTCAGAGGGTAGAGGGTTCGATTGAAGGCGGAATTGCGGTTAATGACGCATTTGTGCTAAGACTGCAGTTATCGAGTCCATCAAATAAAATCGCACTATCCGACGTTCCTCCATTCATTTCGAACCTGACTATTCAAGGCGTCCTTGAACGATATGGCAAAGTAACAGCACCAATACAAATGATTCCACCAAGTCTGAAAAATCCGGATATCAAGCACGTTATGTCGTTTCGGCGAATACACCTACGTGATATCGGATGAAGATCAGCTCAACTTGGCTGTTAAGCTAATAAACGGAAGGCGAAGATTACCGGATCTTCATTAGTTCGGCTCGCGCGCGGCGTTCCTTGTGTGGAGAACCAGGGCACGTTAGACGAACGTGTCCAAACAAACAGATGAGCCGTCTAATTTCCAAACAATCGAGCGACAAAATAACCACCTCGTTCCCGATGTTGTAACGGCACTTAAAGGAAGAACCGATGTCGGAGACGTAGGAAATCACGATAAGCGTGAGGAGATTGTAAATCAGGCAAGCAGTGGAGAAAAATCCACTCTGACTGTAAATGAAAACGATAAACGTTCAGAAAAAGACCGAATAGGAAATAATAAAGCAGATGGTGAAAGTGAAGCAGCTGAGGATCGTCACTCAGACGTCCACTGTGACTACGTTTACACGGACAGCGGTAATCTAATTATTGACCTTACTCTGAATAAGACGATATTCTGATGAAGGTGTTTACATGAGTCGCTTTTAGAATACTCCTTTCATGTTCCTGTGTTACGTGTTATAGAACATAGATGGATTAACGTCACACGTCATTACGTCACCGCGCCACGCCGTCCGACGTCCCTCCAGAATTTCACGTATCGACATACAGGTGGTCTTCGTTATGGACCCGTATACAGTTCTGGGTGTTTTTATTTTTAATTTTACGAAATCTTCGAGTGCAGGTAATTATTTGTCGTGCTGTACGTGCAAATAGACGACTGCTTGAAGCCGTGGGCTGCGTCCCAAACCGCGTACTTACCGTCTATATAGTAGCTGAGATGCGTGTATTTCTCCTACTATACAGCAGGTAAGTACGCGGTTTGGGACGCAGCCGTGCTCTCTTGTTTACCGTCAAACGGTCGAGCGCTGCCGTGTGTGTGTGTACGTGTCCTGTCTCACAATGCGGTGAAAACTCCCACACGACGTTAATAGTGTGATTAAGGTGTGTACACGTCTGTAACGCGACTAAAACAGGAATACTCCACACGTCTTAATTCCATCTGTGTTTACTTCGAGTATGAGTATGTTTACATGGACAGCAATAATCCGTTAGGAACCCGATTAAGACGATACTCTGATTAAGAAACTAGCATGTAAACAGCGATTTCTGATGACCTCAATCTGATTAAAGTCGCACTCGAAGTAAACACAGATGGAATGAAGTTTATCTTCACACAGTACGGCTCAGGCTGTACCACACACACACACACACACACACATACGCTAGAGTTTGAGGGTGTGGTGATGGGATTGAGAAAGAATTCCGTTCCCTCCAATTTGTTTTCCTTCCCTCACTTCCCCTTCAAAACATAGTGATTGTGAAATCACGTCACTCCCGATCACCCCACAAAGGCCTCAGAGGTTTTTTTTTTTTTTATCCTGTGAAGAATCCTATAAAGTGAAAACTTCACACATCCACACACCTCCTCCTCCTGCTCCTCTTCACTCATTCTGTTTCTGTTCCACTTCATCTGGATCACATGTTTTCATTTCTGCAGAGTGAGACGTGGCTGAGCTCCAGGGGAACGTGGCTGTATTCTCACTCGTAGCGCATGTGACTCCATTACTGAGGAATTTGCTCGGGTTGAGTCTGATCTGAAATGTTTTATGTACTATTGAAAACTTAAAGCCTTGACTTTAGAGACGGATAAATATCTGGGGTGTGGTGTGTGGGGAGTGGGAACGGGTTTTATTCTTAGTTATATGTCTGGCCACGCCCCCTACTATTCAGGCCTTGCTGTGATGCTGTAATTATTAATTATATATCTGGCCACGCCCCCTTCTGATGTTGTTATTCTTGGTTATATGCTTGGCCACGCCCCCTCCTGTTCAGGCCTTGCCTGCTCTTATTCTTGGTTATATGCTTGGCCACGCCCCCTCCTGTTCAGGCCTTGCCTGCTCTTATTCTTGGTTATATGCTTGGCCACGCCCCCTCCTGTTCAGGCCTTGCCTGCTCTTATTCTTGGTTATATGCTTGGCCACGCCCCCTCCTGTTCAGGCCTTGCCTGCTCTTATTCTTGGTTATATGCTTGGCCACGCCCCCTCCTGTTCAGGCCTTGCCTGCTCTTATTCTTGGTTATATGCTTGGCCACGCCCCCTCCTGTTCAGGCCTTGCTGTGATGTTATCCTTAGCCGCAGCTGAAGTATATTCTTGAAGAAAACTCAGTTGTATTGAGCTGGTTCTCTTTCAGTCCCAGAAGATTTAACGATCAGCTCACGATCACTTACTACAACATGTTCCTCTGAGTAACCGCTCGAACGCAGACGCAGGAAGAGTTTCTGCAGTTTATTCCAAGAAGAGCGAAGTGTGAATTGTAGCCCAGTACTCTGTCCGTGAAACCTGTCTAACGTGACGCGTTCTGTTCTGCAGAAAGCCACCAGGAAAACGGACCGAGTTCGTCCCGAGGAGATCGACGTGACCGAACTGACCGACGAGGACCTGAAGGAGCAGCTGCTGAAGTACGGGGTCAGCGCCGGACCCATCGTAGGTGAGACCGTGTTTTGTTCCTGTGTGATTTGCCACAACTTTTATTCACTAAAGAGCGACACGTTGTACTTCTTATCCGTTTGTAGTTACGTTTAATGTCCATGAAGCGAAAGCGTAAACTCCTCTGTTCTGAAGATGTCGGAAAACGCTTTACCTCTGACACTGGAGACTCATTCCGTAAATCTTCAGTAAACCTGTCTTTACTTTAAGAAAGCTTCACCATGTTGACAATTACACACGTTTTATTATTATTATTATTATTATTATTATTATTATTGTGAATGAGCTGTTACTATAGAAACGATAACGTATTCGAATGATCAGTATAAAGCTGTGATTTGTAGATGCACTACTGTCAGAGCTGCTGCTGTTACAGACGATGAATCAACACCTTCTGTATTTTTACTTTCTAGCATCCACCCGTAAAGTGTACGAGAAGAAGCTGCAGAAGTTACTGGACCAGGGTCCTCCTCAGACCACCATCATCACCCTATCCGAGTCGGTTCTGATCCACAACAGCCGTAACGGGACCGCGGACTCGGATCAGTACAGCGATAAAGAGGAAGGTAAAGCCAATCACGCGCTCTTAGATTTCTGACTGTGGCTTTTTATCAGGATTCGTAATCGCGTATCTGGGGGTTTTTGTTTGTTTGTTTGTTTGTTTGTTTGTTTATTTATTCATCGGATAATTAACGTGTGTTCGCTTAGAAGCTCTCGCACTGCAAAAACCGACATGTGAGCAAGCGAAGATATCTTATCAACGCGTTTCGAGACGTTTTTACCCACTTTAGGCAGGAAATGTAGCTTCTTTCTAGAAACGAATGCCTAAAATGAGTACGACGATCTGCCGATAGAACGAGATTATTTAAGCTTGAAATGTTTCATTAGTCGCAAGATTGCGTGCGTGAATGACAGGATTTTGCTCATTTGTTGATCAGAAACAGCAACAGCAGTTGAACCGGAGCTAGAACCCGAACCGGAGCTCGTCCCCGTGTTGGAGAGGCCGCTGAGGAGCCGGGGAAAAACACCCGTGACCATCAGAAACCGAAGCAGCCAGAACAAGGTGAGTAGGAGGAGGAGGAGACACATAAATACTGCTCTCTCACACACACACAAACACAAACACACACACACACACGCCAAAGTATCAAACCTAAAGCCCTGAACTCGTGCTCTTATCGTTTTATAAAACTTGGCAAAAAGAAAGAAATAAAATATTTTCAGTGCACATTCGGAGGGTTTCAGGTGTGCGTGGCATTAATTATTCCGGCTTTCCGACCCCGACCACGGGGGGGGGGTGTGTGTGTGTAGTTCCCACAGTATTATGTCCCACAACCCTATATTCCCCAGAGAAACAGCACGCCAACCCTGAGTTCCCGGGCCAAAATTGGCCCCAAAATCAACATTTTAATCTGAACATTTTTAGGCCTTGAAACAGCTTATGATAATGTATTTGTGTAATATTACTTTGAAAATGAAGCAGTTCAGTGTTTTTACTCCACTTGGAGCACAATTCTTAACTAGAGAAATGACGAAAAATGCCGGCTAAAATCCTTCTACTCATTTAGAAGTACCGTACGAGCATCAGCGTGGCCAATGCCTTTGAATAAATTCAAGTAAATAATAAATAAATAAATAAATGCATTTTAGTGCCAAAAGTCAAGTTTGTGGTGATAATCAGAGCAGCAGGTAGTGTTTTCACGAATGCACAGAGATGGTCAGGTTATGACTCCAGACCCCTGCGGTGTCTGTCGCACTGGTCGATGCTGAAGATGGAGACGGATCAGGGTCGGAATCAGGAGAGTTTGCGTCTCTATCAGTTTCGGTTTCGGTTTCAACATCGCCTGAACTTTCACTGCGGTCACTATCTAGAATCCTCGCTCTGGCCTGTGTGACTGTGTACGTTTTCTCTTTTTCACTGTTTTAGATGTACCCGTGTTCACTGTAGGTGTAACTTCAGCTGGAACACGATTAGCTTTTCGCTTTGGCATTTTTAGTTCACTTCTACTATTACACCAATATTCACGCTCGGATCAGCTTCATCGTAATGCCGGCGTAAAAACGTAATCACGTCGTGACGTCATGACGTCGTCAGCCTTCCGGGTCAATAAATAATAATGAAATAAGTAAGGAATCATAGCAGAGTAATGCGGTACACCGGCCTTACGGGGATAACGTTTACACTGTAAATCCTCTATATCGGCCTTACGGGGATTTGGCATAGACGACCAAGCCGGTCTATCGTCCTTACGGGAATAGATCAAAGACGGGCAAGCCGGTTTTTCGGCCATACGCGGTACGAGGGTTAACCATCTTCTGATCTGAAGGTGTGTGATTAAACGTGTGAAATCGGTGTCGTAAACAAAAATATGATCGTGTCGACGTATTCGTTTCTTTCATTAGAAAACGAACATTTTATTTACAAATGAATCTTTATTTAAACGGACGACTCGGAGAGAAATATTTCCGAAAAGCAGCGGATAAGAGTGCGGCGTCGGTGTGAACTCCTTTAATACTGTTTAAAAAGCATCTCGGGGAAATTCCTCAACAATGTGTGTGTAAACTTTTGAGCAGTGGTGTATACAGTGAAAGTATCACAGTCTATAGGTTTAATGTCTGCAAAACATAAATTAAAAAAATGTGCTTTATATAAAAAGGAAAATGAAGTGTGAGATGGAATTGATCGTGAAGGGATGGATATTTTGTCGTATCGGACAGCTTCCTCGTATTTTTGTTCAGATGTTCTGATCAAACTGTGGAATTGTTTATTATTATTATTATTATTATTATTATTATTATTATTATTATTTTATTACAGATTGTATCTTTTAGCAAATGTGTTGTGTGAAGTGTGCGAGAAGAAAACGAAGCGTTGCGTTGTCGTGTGTGTGTGTGTGTGTGTGTGTGTGTGTGTGTGTGTGTGTGTGTGTGTGTGTGTGTGTGTGTGTGTAAGGAAGAGGACGATGACTCTGAGGACCTTCAGGTGGTGAATGTTGAGAGAAAGTCCAGGAGGTCTTCTCGCCGTTTGGACCACGCTGTTCCTGACCCTGTAACTCCACGCCGTCTTGTCTTGTGTCCCACGTCTGCTCTTTCTGGGCTGTTTTCTAGCTTCACAGCGGGCTCTCGGATTTTCCTTTCATCACTTCCTGTCTGTTCTCGTGCACCTTTCCGAGGAACCCTTCTGGAGCACGTGTTATCTAGTCTTTTTACGACCGTACCTTTTATACTACTTTCTTTTCGTACTCTCGGAAGGTTTCGGCGTCTGACGTGCCGCCGGTCCCTCGGGAGAGAAGAATCGTTTCGGTATGTAAATGAAGACCACCCGGGCATCCTCGGGTCCGTCGGCTTACTCTCGTCCAACCGTGAATGATTTTCTCCTGTCGAAGGCGATACGTAAAGATCCGACGCCGCCGCTCGCGGACACGCTGGCGAGATTTCCCTCGGCGAGCGAGGGCGGCTTGTCCGAGTCTCCCCAACGTCGTACGGCTCCCGTCCACGCCGCCTCGGAGGATTACGACGAAGTCTTTCCCACCGACAAGGTGCTGTGTGACGTGATCTGGGTTTATTATTTCTTTCTTTTGATTTTCCAGCACTGGGTGAAGGGAATTGATTTCTCAGGCTCGTTAGTGTTCGATTAAACTCTTCCTCAGCTTTATAAAAGGCTTCGCCTGCCTGTGAAGACCACGGAACCACGTCGTACACCATCACCTTCCTGCCAGACCGAAAGGAAGGTGCTTTTATTGATGTATAAATATATATTAAATACTTACCGTAATTATATCCGAACCTGACACGACCACTTTGGCGAATCTAGTTCGTAAAGCTGTTTACGTTCCTCCGTACTTTATCCGTTTGTAGGTATAAATATAAGTAGTAGGTATAAATTTCCAGCCTCCCCTTCCCCCATAATCCCCCCCTCCCGAATCTCGCTTGACGTTTAGATAAAATAGATACGGCTTTACCTCCGGCGCATGGAAAGCGCCGACACTGGAGACTCCTTCCGCAAATGTCAAATACACGTCCCTTTACTTTAAGAAAACGTCACCGTATCCGTTACTATAGAAACAGTAACGAGCGCATTAATAGAAACCTGCTGCTGTTATCGACAAGTTATAAAGACCTTCTGACCAATCAGAATCCAACAGCTCTAACTGGTGATGAGTAAAAATTAGGAATCAGTTGGATGTTATGAAGGGCGGAATCAATATTGCACGTTTTCATACAGTAGGAATAAATTATTCACTTTTTATATATATTTATATTTATATCTATTTATTTGCTTCTCTGTAGCCGAAAGCGTCCGGTGAGGAAGTAGAGCTTTCCGTCTTCAATACTGCTCTCCTCGAGGTGATTTCTTTCTTCCTTCCTCATGTTTAGTTTTATCGGAACACTACAGGAGCTCACGGTCTGTCCGCTCTGAAGCAAAATGCTTTTCACGTATTTGTACACCAGGTCGGTCCACATGATGTTCTGGGCTCCAGACCTGGTCATGTGGTAGGTACTGAGATTCTTATAAGGCTTATGAGGTTTGGGGAAAGTTTCTGTATATTTCTGTTCTCCTCTTGGAACGTCCTTGTGCTATAAAGGGCTCGTCAAAGGAGCGCAAATCGGTCACGTCGTTCGGGCGCACGAAACGGCGTAGCTCACCTTGTTCGGCTTCAGCTCAACCGTCCAGAGATCTGATCCACGTGATGTGCCGCCTGTCACCTTCTCGAGCTAGTCAAGGCAAAGATGGGGAACACCGTTCTCTCTCTCTAACGGATTCTCCACGTCGTCCGACTCGTGACCTGCTCGCCGCGAAGAGCTCGCCCGACACCAAGGTTTGAAGCTACGATGGTAACTCGTGGTTTTTGTTTGCACGCGGTGGTGGAGGGTGTCGGGTTCGCTACTACACACTGTAGGTGGTATGAAATTCTTCTCGTTCTAGTTCACGTCGAGGGACTCTGACGGCTTTTACGCCACCGTATTAGAACCATTTCTGACCAGTCTGTAAGCTTTTTCAGTTCTGTTGGAGTTAATAACCAAGATAATCTCTGGATGGCACGTTTAAGGTTGGGTTTCGAGATTAGGATTAAGGATTAGGTTCCAAGATTAAGATTATCTTCTAAAAGATTTATTTTAGCTTCTAAGATTTGGCTTCAAAATTAGGGTTCAAGATTAAGATTAGGGTTCAAGATTAAAATTAGGATTCAAGATTAAAATTAGGGTTCAAGATTAAGATTAGGGTTCAAGATTAAAATTAGGGTTCAAGATTAAAATTAGGATTCAAGATTAAGATTAGGGTTCAAGATTACAATTAGTTGAAGATTAGGTTTCCAGATTAAGACTGGGTTTCATCATTAAGATTAGGTTTTAAAATTACTTTTCACGTTTAAGATTGCGTTTCAGGATTCGGGTTTAGGTTGCCAGATTAAGATTCCGGATTAGGTTTCAAGCTTAAGTTTCAGTTCCAGTTGAACAATTTCGTGGGGTGTTGCTGTGAATCTGAATCTGCTGCTGTTGAGGGTCTCTGACCACTTCTGCTTCACCACATTAGGAGCGATCAGGTGGTTCTGCTGCAGTAGCACAGAGCCGAATCCATGGGTTCTTCTCTCCGGTTACCCCAGTCCGGGGTCAGGACGACAGCCTCCGAGATCAGACAGCAGGACGACTGGTAATGCAGCAGCGGAGGGGGGTCAATAACGGGGGCTGCACGTGTGAATAAGGGCTTACGTTCACTCGGTTCCTCACTGTGGTTCTCGTCATCTTTTATTTCTCTCACGTGTTGGTGCAGTCCTGATGTTTACAAACTTTCTTCTGTGGTTAATAATAAATCAAATGCATTATGCAAGTCTTTGACCTTTCTTTTTTTTTTTTTTCCTTTTCTCTCCCCTCCTTTCTCGGGAATCCTGCGTTTATTCAGTGTTGTTACCGTTACTTCATCATACGTTGTGTGTTTGGGTGCAGATTGAGAAGTTATCAGCTGTTGAGCAGACCCCAAAAACAGCAGAGAGAGACGTGCTGAAGGAACTGTTCCCTTACGAGGTCTTCAACACTCCCACAGGAATCAGGTGAGCGCTCCATAATGCATCTGAATGGAATCGTTTTGCGTCTTGGAAACGAATCGTTTTGCGTCTTGGAAACGAATCGTTTTGCGTCTTGGAAACAAATCGTTTTGCATCGTGAAAATGAATTGTTTTTCATTGTGAAATTGAATTAAATCGAATCGTTGTAAGGAATAAGAATAGTTTATGAGGAGGTGATGTGTAAGGAATAAGAATAGTTTTCCAGACTAAAATTAGGTTTTAAGATTAGGATTCGGGATTAAGATTTAGGATTTGAGATTAAGGGCTCGAGAAGATAAGGGTTCAAGATTAAGACGAGGTTCCAAAATTAGGATTAGATTTTGAGACTACGGTTAAGGTTTTGAGATTCTGTTTTTAAGATTAGGTTTCAGTAGGATCGACCTGATTTTTGTTTTGATTCGTTGCGCTGTATGACTGATACAGTTTTAATGATACACTGTATGACTGATACAGTTTTAATGATACACTGTATGACTGATACAGTTTTAATGATGCGGTCGTAACGTAGCATTTCTTTTTCCCCGAATTCTCTCAGCGCCACTCGTCGGCAGCCGATCAAAGGAGCGGCGGGCCGGCCCTTCAGCGACGCCTGGAAGGACACCCCGCGTTCACGTCTCTCCGAGCACAGATACACCAGTTCCTCCTACACGGAGAGCCGATCTGTCCCTCGCGTCAGCGCCGTCCCCCTGTCCGTCCCTAAAACCTCAGCGCCCCAGAGTCTCCAGGCCAACGCGAGGCGCCGAGTGCCCGTGTGGGTGCAGCTGCTGCTCTTCGCCGGCGTTGCCGGCGTCCTGCTGTTCATCTACCAGTCCATGGAGAGCAACCAGATGAGTCCGTTTGGGCAGCCGGCACGCAGCGGTGAGCTAGAGAACACCGGAAAATGAACAGTCTGTCTTTAACGTACCTCCAGACCGCCCACGTTTAAAGACTTCTCTCTTCCCTATACGTCGTGTTTTTGTTTTTTTTTTTTTGTTTTTTTTTCCTTAACTCGCCCGGTCCAGAGAACCATCCGGAACCGAACGAGATCGCGAGAACCCGTTTGCGTTTCTTTTCCGATCAGTTTTCGAGGGGCTCTGTTTGGTGCTAGGTCTGTAAGAAACTTCTGAACGAAAGCTAGAAATTTAAGGACAAGCCAAAAAAAAAAAAGTCATACGTGTATTTTTATGTTTTGTGAATAAATATATCTATGAATTAATAATAATAATAATAATAATAATAATAATAAAAGCATAATTAATCTGATTTATGAGTTTAATAAGTCACAAGACGGCCTTAAACTGAACTCGGGATGCATCGATGCACTTTGTTTAATCAACTCTCTGACCGCGTACAGAACGAGCCCGGTGGTGCGTGAACAGAACCGAATAGAACGGTTCTGTGCCGTCCCTGACCCGGTAATACTAACTAGGTTATTCGTTTTGGTATCATCGAATACCCAAAAAAAAAAAAAAAAAAAGTGTACTCGTTCTGAAAAATTTCGTACCGATGCGTCCCTGAACCCGAACCCGTCGTTCCGCGTAGTGTTATCCTGTCGAGTCCCATCATATTTATCGATGTAATTTTTTGTTTTTTGTGTTTGCAATGTAAGACGTCCACTTTATTAGGAACACCTGCGTATATTCATGTGCTCAGCCAATCATGTTGCAGCAGCGCGACACCGACGCACGTCGGCCTCGGATCCCTCTTCTTGGCTGACGGAAGCGGAACCCGGTCCGGTCTTCTGCTCCTGTCGCTCGTCGTCCAGCCGGAGGTTTCGCCGTGTAGAGATGCTTTCCAGCTCACCACGGGTGTGAAGAGCGGTTATTCGAGTTACCTTAGCCGTTCTCCTCGGATCTCTCTCCCGTCTCGCGCTTTGTTTTTTTTTTGTTTTGTTTTTCGCACCGTCCTTTCTGTCTACACACGGGTCCGAGTCACCGAACGAACGACCGACCGACTCGTGACGTGAACGTTAACTCTGCCTGCGCCCGATCGGCTCGTTCCCGATGAAGCGAATATCGAGACTCGCCTTCTGATTATATACGACATGCAGTATTTGTACGTGTTTATGCGTTTGAAATCCCAAAAAAATGTCAACAGCACAAAGTTTTTTAAAACTTTACTGACGATTTGTAAGCAGAGTATCGACTTCAAAAGATTTGCTAAATAATAATAGTAATTTTTGTGTCTTTTTTTTTTTTTTTTTTTTTTTTTTCTTTTTCTCTCAGCACTTCATTTATCCATCGTAATTTCCTCACGTATCGTATATATTTACTCGTCCTTGTTGTATTTATTGCTGCTTACGTTTATTCTGGAGAACGGAGCGTGAATCATGACAGATTGTGAACGGGGGGCTTTTGAATTAAACCGTGGGGATTTTTTTATACTGTAGACGGAATCATGTGATTTGTAGAAATGAAATAAAACATTTAACTTCATATCAAACGTTTTGTGCGCGTGTTTGTTTGTGTTTGTGTGTGTGTGTGTGTGTGTGTGTGTGTGTGTGTGGTTCTTCAGACGTTCTCGTCACACACTGAGCTAATCACAATGCTGGGGATAAATGGAGACGACTAATCTCCTCACAGCTCAGACGACACGTTACCGCTGATCAGTGTTTACTGATAAACACACTGAGGAGATTTGAATGTTTCCTGGACAGACAGATTTCACTTTATTTTAGTCTTTATTTATTTTCCTCGGTTTTTATTTGCATGTTGGTGAATATGGAATGATACTGGGGGTTTAGGGGGTTTTTTTTTGTTTGTTTTGTTTAGTTTTGTTTTGTTTTCGTCCCCCCAAAATCTGATTTTCTTTGCTACATTTCTTAAAAAAAAAAATCGTCGATCAAATTTTTAAATAAAAATTGAACGCGGTCGGCTACGTAGTCTCGACTTTAAATACGTTCACTTTTCCGTGCTGTAGCCCGAATTTGTATATGAAACGAGTTTCGTCTGAATGAAATATTCAGTGAAATGAAATGGAACCGCGATGTACGCAATTCAAACGCTCGGTCTGCTAGCGCCGCGTTTTCCGATTCGTTTTCCTCGAGTGAAACGAACGTTGGTGAAATTATTTTTGAAGAGATATTTAAACGTGCGCGAGGTCCTTTCGGAGATCGCCCCGGCACGGCGAACGAGACGAGCGCGGATTTGATTGGTGGTTCTCTCTTCGGCCAATCGGAAGTCAAGAAATGACCCGCTTCAGTTGTGAATTTGAAATTTTATCTCTTTCTTTTTAAAAAGCACAAATTTGCGACACCAAAACGTCTTATTTGTTATTTATTTATTTATTTATTTACGTATGTAAACCTAATTACATACTAACAGTAACATAATCTTAGACGAAAAGGTTCCATCTCGCCCCCTGGAGCGTTCTCCGTCTGACGGGAACCTCGTAAAGGCTCTGTGTAGCACCTTGCGACCTTCAGGAAAGCTTTGAGTGTGCGAGGAACCTTTTGAGGAAACCTCCGAGTGTAAAATTCCTTACAAAATCTTGATTATTTGTGAAACTGAAATCCGAGTGTTTCGAGGCAGGGAAGTTCGGCAGGTGAAACCGTGAGCAGGCGCGAGCTCCGTCCTCACCTCGCGCTGACGTCCTCTGACGTCACCGAAGGACACGGGGGATTTAGCGTGAGCGTGAGCGTGCCGTGTGACTCTGAGACTCGCCGGCTGTCTGAAGCGTCTGTGGATTTATACATCCGAGTGTCTCGGCGTCTTTATTTACTTTAACATTTCATATTTAATCCAGGAGCGTGTATTTTGACTGATTTGGATTTCAGAGGAAAATATAGATCTGTTTTTGTTTTTGTGACATTACTGCTCATTTATATACACCGTTTATTTAAATATAGCTTCCTATTCATCTTTATCGATCTTTTCTTTTCTAACCGAACGAGTCGATCGTTTCTAGTTTGTTTATTTATTTGCGGTAAGTTGGTGCAGGTGGAAATGTACCCGTCAGGACTGAAGTCTTTATCCCGGCTGAACCTGTTCCACTCGCCGCTAATCTCCTTACAGCAGCAGGGAGCCGAACGGAGACGCCGCACCCTGACCGCAGCCTCCTACCACGGTAACGTATTTATACACGCGACGGTTGTTGCCACTTGTTATGAACGGGGGGATTAATGTAACTTGAAAAGGAAAACATTATTGAATATGTACGCTGGATATCAAACGTCTACACACCCCCGTTTACATGGCAGGTTTTTGTGACGTAAACGCTATGAAGTGAAAGACGATCTCGGGTTTTGAGTCGGATTCGGATCGGATTAGTTGGATGTATGATTTGGGCCGTTGCTGTGCTGAAAGGTGGCGTCCCTTTACATCTTCAGCTTACGAGCAGACCCCTGAAGCACTGAAATCCACTGGTATTTGTAGATATTCATGATCCCTTCCACTCTGATAAAAAAAAAAAAGCTCTGGTTGAAGAAACTCGGCCGTAAAGTGCGATGCCGCCGTCACCGTGCTTCACCGTGGCGATGATGTTCAAAATGCAGCCGCGAGGTTAATGACCGGGGCGAAGAAATCTAACCGTGTCCCGCCAATTTGAGCATCGCTCCATCGGCTCCCGGTCCGTTTTAGGATCCGGTTTAAGATTCTGTTCTTCGTCTTTAAAACTCTTAATGATTTAAGCTCCTCCTTCTCTCAGAGATCTTCTCACACCTCGGTCATCTAGCAGATTTTTAAGATCTTCAGAAGGTTTCTTCTGTATGTCCCTCGATCCCGTTTCTAAACTAAAGGGGATGGAGCTTTTTCAGTCTCCGCCCCTCGTTTATGGAATCAATTGCCATTGGACATCCGCCTCGCACCTTCTATAATCATTTTTTAAAAAGAGGCTGAAAGCGTATCTCTTCTCCCAGGCATTTTAATCTCATTTTTACATTTTTGTCTATTGTCTGTCTTTACTTGTTGGTTTTATTCTGCTCAGCACTTTGGTCAGCTTTGCTGTGTTTAAATGTGCTTTAGAAATAAACTGTACTTACTTACTTACTTTAGTGATTATTATTATTATTGTTATTATTGTCTCCGAACATACATTTTGGACTTATTATACCTTTAGGAAAACATTGTGTGAATCGGTCCTCATCAGACCATAACACATTTTGTCACAAGTCTGGGGTGATTTAGTTGGATGTTTTTTGTGAGAAAGGGCTTCCGTCTAGCCGCCCTGTCCCGTCGCCCAGACGTGTGAAGAAGGAGAGAGATCGTCATCACATGCAGGGACTAATCAGTACTTAATCAGTCAGATGTTCCTGCAGCGCCTTTAATGTTGCCGTCGGTCTCTTGGTAGCCTCCCGGGTAAGTTTTTGTCTTGTTCTTTTGTAAATTGTGGAGGGACGTCCTGTTCTTGGTGATGCCACTGTGGTGCTCCATTTTCTCCACTTGACCTTCACGGTGTTCCAGGGTACATCGAATTTTTAGGAAATTCTTTTATACCCCTTTCCTTATTGATATCTTTCGACAAGTGGACCATGGCCTCAGCGTTCGGGTGAAACCAAGATGATGTCGAGAAAATCTTGCAAAAAACGCTCCCGGTTATTGTGAGTTTATTATTTAAAAAAAATAATAATTCCACTAAAATGTTTGGTTGCTTTTTTTTTTTTTTTCTTTTTTCCTTCCACTTAATTTCTCTACGCTGTAATTTCACACTGAGGGTGGGGGCGGGGAAAAAAGTTCTGACATGATTTATCTTGGTTTCATTTTTTTATTTTACAAAAACCTGCCATTTTAAAAGGGGTGTGTAAACTTTTTTTTTTTTTTTTTTTTTTACATCCACTGTATGTGAGCACATGTTAAAAAAAAAAAAAAAGAAAAAAAACCATGTGTTTTATCGCTGTTGAGTTCTGGATTCTGATTGGTCAGAAGGAGGTATTGATGAATTTTCTAGAACAGCTACTCTGACAGTAGCGCAGGTTTATATATTTTTATATATATATATATATATATATATATATATATATATATATATATATATATACACACACACATATACACATATATACACACGTAATAAGTTACGGTTTCTATAGTAACAGCTCACCGACTAACTGCTAATAATAAATTGATTAAAAAGAAAAAAGACGTGTATAATCTTTTGCTATTGCAAAAATTTCTGAAAAGTAAGGAGATGTTTATTTCACGTTCACGGAAGGAGTCTCCAGTGTCGTGACCAGAAGATTTCCCTTGTTTTTGGAGTCGTTAGTTGCAGAAATCATCACAAATAGCATGTTTATTGCGTTCTTCTGCGTTGCGTCCTGTTCCTTGTTTCCCTTCTAAAGAGGCTGATGTGAGCTGCGAGTACGGCTCGAATAAATACTACGCCCTGTGCGGTTTCGGAGGCGTCCTGAGCTGCGGGCTCACGCACACCGCCGTCGTCCCTCTCGACCTGGTCAAATGTCGCATCCAGGTTCGTATCGCGATCCGAAATGTATGTGAATTCGTACGCAGCTCCAGAATCCTTTACGTACGCCGTGTGTTTTCAGGTAAACCCGGGTAAATACAAATCCATCTTTAACGGCTTCTCCGTCACCGTGAGGGAGGACGGGCTCCGAGGTCTGGGTCGAGGCTGGGCTCCTACGTTTATTGGCTACTCCGTGCAGGGTCTCTGCAAGTTCGGCTTCTACGAGCTCTTCAAAGTGCTCTATAACGACATGCTAGGAGAGGCGAGTATGAGGCGTATGGACCTGCTGGTGCCCGATGTGGCGTCGGAGATGTTTGACCAGCCTGTTTCTATGTGGAACCGCAGGAGAACGCTTACCTCTGGAGGACGTCGGTGTACTTGGCCGCTTCTGCCAGCGCGGAGTTCTTCGCCGATATCGCTCTGGCCCCCATGGAGGCGTGCAAAGTGCGCATCCAGACCCAGCCAGGTTACGCCAGAACCCTGAGAGAGTGCGCCCCGAAAATGCATGCAGAGGAGGGGCTATGGGCGTGAGTATAACGTTAAGGACTGGCGTAAAAGTTGGCTTCAGGTCAAAAGTTCGATATTCGCAAATTAAGGGACCGTCTCTAAAGTTCCATACGACGTTGGTATACACGTTTCTAACTTCGATAACGTTTGAAGAGAACGACTTGCGGTCACACGACCATCAAATCACGTGTCAAATTTGCCATGTACAACCCCGATTCCAAAAAAGTTGGGACGCTGTGTAAAATGTCAATAAAAACCGAATGCGACGGTTCGCAAATGTCTCAAACCCACACGTTATTCACGATCGAACGTAGAAAGCATATCCACGTCTCAAAAAAGTTGGGACGAGGGCAGCGAAAGGCTGGAAAAGTAAGTGTTAGTAAAAAGAAACAGCTGGAGGTTAATTGGGAACAGGTCAGTCAGATGAAAAAGGGCATCTTAGAGAGGCGGAGTCTTTCAGAAGTAAAGAAAGACGATCTGCGAAAAACTTTTTTCCGAATAATGTTCCTCAATGTTAAATCTCATCGTCTACAGGACATAATATCCAAAGGAAATCGTAGCTGACGCCTACATGGACACTTTACCGTTGGTTTTGTGACCGTAAGTCATTCTCTTCAAACGCTATTGAAGTTAGAAACGTGTCTAGCGGTGTCGTATGGAACTTTAGAGACGGTCCCTTAATTTGCGGATATCGAACGTCCGACCTCGAGCCGACTTTACGCCGGTACAGAGGAGTATCGGTGTCCGGTCCACAAGTAAGTAACCGGATGATGTGGAGAAGATCTTTCAGCTCGCTGATGATGCGCGACATGAATAATGCACAGAAATGGACATTTAAATAAAATAAATGTCATTAATTAATTGATAAATTTTCTTCCAAGGTTCTACAAAGGCGTGTATCCTCTGTGGCTACGTCAGATCCCGTACACCATGATGAAGTTTGCGTGTTTCGAGCGTACGGTGGAGACGCTGTACAAGTACGTGGTGCCGAAACCTCGCAGCGCCTGCTCCAAACCCGAGCAGCTCGTCGTCACCTTCATCGCCGGGTACATCGGTGAGTCAGGCCGCACAGGGACTAATCAGCAGTTTAAAAGATGGACTAGATCAGGATTATTATTATTTTATCTATAATCTATAGGGTTTTCAGGCACTAGGTGCTTGGACCCCTAACGATAGTAGTATGAATGATAGCAACATGGGTCTGATCTCATTTTCAGATCTCTAACGCAGGGGTTCTCAAACCTGTCCTGGAGGACCCCCAGCACTGCACGTTTTGTATCTGATACACCCGATTCAGTTCTAATGAGTTGGGGGAAAAAAAAGTGCAGTGATGGGGTTCCTCCAGGAGAGCTTTGAGAAGAACTGCTCTAAAGGATGGTTGAGAAAACCTATGCGAGATGTTTTGATAGTCACGTGAGCACTATTTCTTCTTCCCTCTTGTACTCAGCTGGCGTGTTCTGCGCCGTGATTTCCCACCCGGCCGACTCGGTGGTGTCCGTGCTGAACAAGGAGAAAGGAAGCTCAGCCGTACAGGTGCTTAAGAGGTTGGGACCTCAAGGTGAGTCTTTTCTTTCTTCACACGGGTTTGTGCGAGATGCTCTGAGGATGCAGTACCTCTCAATCAGCACCTGGAGGTGCTCTTATACCACAACTTCTAATGCTGAACACTCTCATAGTCACCAACCTTCTTCCTTGAGATCTACCTTCCTTCCTTCAGGTTTCATCTCCAACTAAAATCTAACCCAGCTGTTTTTGTTGATCAAGAACTTCTTAAAGCGGTGATTAGCTCCAACCGTAATGGTGCCCACCTGACCCTGTCTAAAGTCTTCAGGAAGGTAGATCTCCAGGAACAGGGTTGGTGGCCACTGGTTTAGACGCATTAGAACTTGTTCTCTGTGGTAGAAAGATGTATAAAGGCGTTTGATGTTGACTCTTTGTCCCGCAGGCGTGTGGAAGGGGCTGGTCGCTCGCATCGTCATGATCGGCACGCTGACCGCGCTGCAGTGGTTCATTTACGATTCGGTGAAGGTCTATTTCCGCCTGCCGCGCCCGCCTCCCCCGGAGATGCCCGAGTCTCTGAAGAGGAAGATGAGTTTGGCAGGCCAATAGAGAAAACACACACAAACCTCAAGGGCAAAATCTACAAAAACTTTTCACCAGTGAAGGAGAAACAGTACATTTCATTTGTGGTTGCAAAAGTTAAATAAATAAATAAATAAATAAATACAAATCTAGTACTGGTCCATCATTCGCAATAACCCCTCCTACTGCTACCTTAAACCTCATACATTAATAAAATAAGGGTTTCATTTGACTTCCCCTTTTAAATAGTAATGGAAAGTAGTTTTGTCATGAACCTCTTGGTCTCCAGACTTGATCTGATGTCTGATGGTTACAGCAGGTATGTCTGGACAAAGATGATGAAGTCGGTCGTAAAGCCATATTGGAGAATAGCTCACAATTAGAAGTGGAGAATATGAAGGAACGCCTGTGCAGCTGAACACACTAAACGCCTTGTTTCTATCGGTTCAATTCGTTCTTGAGCGTGCGCAAACTTTTGCACTCGGCTGGCTATACGTGGAGGAAATTTCACGACCACGTCACAGCGATTTTATTGATTTTTTTTCTTCAAATACATCAAAACTACCCGAGGCTCGGCAAATTTGAAGAAGTCAATAAGCCCCGCCCACTTTACAACCCCGTTATGTGACCTTCCCTGAGAGTCTTGTTTCCTGATGTACTCTACATGTCAGTGTCATTATGATGTACACGTCACTTTCCTTTATAAACATTATTAACCGCACTAACTAGAGTGCGGTAGTACAATGGTACAGAACGTCTTTGTTTCCTGTCGCACTAAGAGAACTAAGAGGAACCCAAACCTGCTCCGGCATGACGATGTCGCGGTGCACAAAGCGAGCTCCATGAAGACGTGGTGTGTGAAGGTTGGAAGAAGATGGAAGGACTCGAGTGTCCTGCACAGAACCCTGACCTCAACCCCACTGAACACCTCTGGGATGAGCTGGAACGAGTACTGAACCCCAGACCTTTCCGACATCCCGTCACCAGCACCTCATTGATTCTCACAATTCCCACAGCTATGCTCCAGAATCTACTGAAAGCCTTCGCAGAAGAGTGGAGCTTATTATAAAAGGAAAACTGGGACTAAATCTGGAATTAGATGTTCAACAAGGACATATGGGTGTGACGGTCAGGGCTACGCTACTAGTCCAGGCTTGAGACGTTTTCCGTATCGACTTGGACTTGTCTCAGATTAATTGACCTTTGAAGTCGGACTTGTCATGGTCTTGATAAATATGGCCTTGGACGTGACTGGGAGGGTTTTTTTTTCTTTTCTCTTTCCATATCAAGTTCAATGAAACAGCTAAAGTAAACTCTTGGCCTCAAGAACGATTGAATGGTTTTCAGTCTCCATCTTGACTCGGTCTCGCTTTTATGTGGATGCTACTTTTACTCGGTCTCGCTTTTATGTGGACGCCATCTTGACTCGGTCTCGCGTTTATGTGGACGCCATCTTGACTCGGTCTCGCGTTTATGTGGACGCCATCTTGACTCGGTCTCGCGTTTATGTGGACGCCATCTTGACTCGGTCTCGCTTTTATGTGGACGCGATCTTGACTCGGCCTCGCGTTTATGTGGACGCCATCTTGACTCGGCCTCGCTTTTATGTGGACTCCATCTTGACTCGGCCTCGCTTTTATGTGGACTCCATCTTGACTCGGCCTCGCTTTTATGTGGACGCGATCTTGACTCGGCCTCGCTTTTATGTGGACGCGATCTTGACTCGGCCTCGCTTTTATGTGGACGCGATCTTGACTCGACCTCGCTTTTATGTGGACTCCATCTTGACTCGGCCTCGCTTTTATGTGGACTCCATCTTGACTCGGCCTCGCTTTTATGTGGACGCGATCTTGACTCGGCCTCGCTTTTATGTGGACGCGATCTTGACTCGACCTCGCTTTTATGTGGACTCCATCTTGACTCGGTCTCGCTTTTATGTGGACGCGATCTTGACTCGGCCTCGCTTTTATGTGGACGCGATCTTGACTCGGCCTCGCTTTTATGTGGACTCCATCTTGACTCGGCCTCGCTTTTATGTGGACTCCATCTTGACTCGGCCTCGCTTTTATGTGGACGCGATCTTGACTCGGTCTCGCTTTTATGTGGACGCGATCTTGACTCGACCTCGCTTTTATGTGGAATCCATCTTGACTCGGTCTCGCTTTTATATGGACGCGATCTTGACTCGGCCTCGCTTTTATGTGGACTCCATCTTGACTCGGCCTCGCTTTTATGTGGACTCCATATTGATCTTGACTCGATCCCAACTAGTCCTGGTCTTGGACTTGATGGTGGTCTTGAGAAAGAAATTTTCACATTTAATGTTCAAATACTTTCGCCAGCATCCAAGCTCTATAATCATCTCAATTCTAGCAAGATGCGTTTTTTTTTTTTAGTTTAGGCAATCCTTACAGCATCTGAGTGCTACATAAATGTCAATGTCACTAGAATCCATAAGAAATGCTCATTAGGAACATTTCGTCACATTTCGTCTGTCCTCATATCGCAATTTTGACAAAATGGCGCCTCAGCTATCAGAAAACTATTTCCTGGTATTTGGATCACCATTTTGTTCCATAATGCGGAACAAACTTGAAAATGGGATCGTGTGTGTGTGTGTGTGTGTGTGTGTGTGTGTGTGTGTGTCAGTCAGAGTGCTCTTTGTTCCCTCTATTCTGTGTGTTTTAAAACAAAAAAATTTCTCTCTCATCAGCTCCGAGCGCGAGCTCTGCTAACCCCAACACTTCCAGGTCACCTGCTGTACGTAAGCGCGAGAGTGTGTGGTGCTTTCACGGCCGTGTGTGAGTGCTCATGCGTGTTCGGAGTTCACACGATCTCCAGGCACTAATGGAGACGCGCTGTTTAGCGAGGGGGAACGTGCGATACGTGTTACACGCGGTTACGGGCGACTGTTGTCATTTATAATCCATTTGGTTTGACCAGTTAATGCGGCTTTTCCTGCCAGTTTGGAGAAATGAGGTCTCTTCTGTGTTGAAGGTTAGAGGATGTGCAGCAAACCTCTTCCTGTGACTATTTTATTATTATTATTATTATTATTATTATTATTATTATTATTATTTTCCACAGAACACCTCTTTAGTCATCATTATAGTCTGTATTTTGTCTCAACATGACTTGTTTGATGTTCTCTAACTGTGACTAACTCTCACCAACTTAGACTCTCGCTATGTTTAAAATATATCAGCCCACTTTAGTTCTATTTTTAGACACAGGAGGGTTTAAACGCCTGCTTTCCACAACACATCACGCTCATTACAGCCTTCACGTCCACCTACAGCTATGTGTACAGCTACAGTGTGTTGCACTTGTATCCCAGTTGTGACAAAAACATCAAATCAATCAATCAATCGAATTAGGCCCAAAGCTCAAAATATTATTGGCGTGTATCGTAATATTTCAGTGAACGTTATACATTAACCAAAGCTGGAACTATTCTTTTCAGCAGCGCGCAGTCGTGTAGTTGATTCAGGAAATGATGCTAATTTATAATAAATCAATAAAGTTTAAATCTATAGTCCTGAATAAAGTATGAAGGATGAGTCGAGTAAATCACCGAGAGGTTTTCAGATGTGTTTATTACACTGTACGCTGTATGACTTTCAGCCCCGGTTTGCCGTCGCAGAGAGAAATTCTCTGTCAAGATCGGTGTGTGTACGTCGGACGTTTCGGTAAAGTTGCGTGTAAATGTTTTCCGCGCAAGAAGGATTTTCCCGCCGGCTTCGCGAAAGTTTTTGAATCGCCGATTTTCTTCGTATGCGCGTCGGTACGTTGATCAGCTGTAAAATCTTGTACGTTCCCTACACGGCTCCTTTGCATGTAGCGACGCCCACAAAACTCCTTAAAAGGTCGAGTGTGTAGAGAACTGAGACGTGAAATGAGTGATCAGGGTAAAGGCTGGGGGGCGGGGGACCAACCTGTCCTTTTGTCAAAATTGAATTGGATTAGTTTTATTTAAATGTCTTCATTTACGGGTTTGTGTCAGCTTGCGTTTTCTTTTTTTTTTTTTCTTTTTTTTTTCCATATTCTTTAGTTAATGCCGATAATATAACATGTTCTTCACTAAATGTTCTCCTTGGTGCTCTTCGCCCCGGACCTAGTGGAACGAGCACGAGGATGGGTTTTTGATCGAGACTCTGAAGCTCTTCTGTAAGTCGCTCTGGAAAAGGAAGTCTGCTAAACGCTGTAAACATAATACCAATAAAAAATTTAAACATGACAGTATATTCCAGATATTAGAGTGCAGTAATACATGCATGTTGCATGATTTAAAGTCGATCACCAAGGAGTAGGATTTTCATGAATATTAATCTTCGTGTAAACGCTCATACGAATGATTTACGAATAAATAAATAAAACGGGGAGGAAAGAAAACTCCTATGAGACAGGCTTGGATGATCATGTCCGGGATAGTTTGGTGGATTTCCTGCTCCTTATTCAGGCCCTTTATTCATCTCGAAGGTTTCAGTTACCAGTGTGTTGAACAAGATGAAACCTGAGTGAGGAAGAAATGAAACACAACTCTTTTCACACGGTGGGAATGCATTAAATATCACTGTGAGATCATCCTGTGAAATACTTCTAACAGGATCAAACACGCACGGCTTTGCCACGTGACCGAGTCTTTCTAGTCATTTGAATCCTGTGTGCCTTTTTTCCGCTTGACAATAAAAATTTAATCTTCTAATGGTAATGGTGGCAGGTGACACAATACCTGGAAAAAAAAACATCAGCCTGTAAAGAATCGTATTACTGTAATGGGATAATATTAGTATTTAGTTTAATAAAATTCAGAATATAAATGAAGAGTTATGGCTTTTACATGTGGGCTTACCATACGTGTCACAGGACCATATGTGTGCTCTAGTGATGGGAATGTCAGCTCTTTTCCAGTGACACAAATCATTTGACTCGCTGAATCATTTGAGTCGACTCTTTCACCCCCCCAATAAATAAATAAATAAACAAAACAGTATAATGGTCCTGCTGGAAGTGCTGGTATTTAGTCTAATAAATGATCTGCTTGTTATTATTATTTTTTTATATATATATATAATGACTAAAAATGCTGTGCTTTGCATAAGTATTTGCTCCCATGAGCTTTTCCACATTTTGTGAACATATTAGCAATTCAAACCCTCTTTTTTTAAAAAAAACAAAACAAAAAACAAATAATTCTTCTACCTCACCACACACACATTTTTAACTAAAAACGACCTTGTAAAGAATGTTAATAATAGTATAATGATTATTATGATCATGTGACCATTCCATTAATTGGAATTCTAGGGTTTTTTTTCAGTGAGTCAATTCAGTGGATTCATCTCAACAACTCATTCAACTCCCAAACGATTCAGTGAGGGATTTTTTTTTCTAAAAAAATTTACCTTCTAATTAATTAACAAACTAAAATTACTTTACCATTAGCCTCCAGAGGACGATCCTTCAGGTCATGCTGTCTGATTCACACTGCTGAGAGTCAAACCCACGACTCACTTTTCACTATAATCACATGCTTTGAAAAGTTTTCCATTGAGTAAATTACCATTTTGATTTAATTGCACCGCAAGAGAAACCGTATTGCCTGCATTGCTCAGAAAAAAGGGGGAAATGGCGCGAAAAAAGGGGAAATAATACAAAAGACTTCTGAGTCGGCTCTTAGCATTCACTCAAAGAGCCGACTCACATATGAGTCTTTTTTCTCCTCTTTTTCAACCATTTTTAAAAAATCTCTCAACCTTCATCTAAAAGAGCCGACACGCGATATGATTCGTTTGCGGGTTTTCGACTCCTTTATTTTCAACGTCGTGTCCT
The DNA here is from genome assembly GCF_023375685.1 of Ictalurus furcatus. Classification (NCBI taxonomy): domain Eukaryota; kingdom Metazoa; phylum Chordata; class Actinopteri; order Siluriformes; family Ictaluridae; genus Ictalurus; species Ictalurus furcatus. The sequence continues at coordinate 23,524,558 of NC_071273.1, forward strand.
TAGCAGCGCATTTAAATAGCAAGTGACTCGTATATGCGACTCGGCTCTCAACATTCACCTCAAAACGCAGACTTAAAGAACCAATTCAAAGAGCCGACTCGTTACCAAACGACACATCACTGGTATTCTCATTATAAAGCATTCTAATGGACTACAGTCCAGTGATAGAGGCTTATTTGCAACTAAAATTAGATTTGACCAGTCTCTGTTATATGACATTACAGTAATATATTATATATTCTTCTGAATATTTATTAATGGTGATGAAATTACTTTTTATTATTTTACACGTCACATGACATGCTGTATAACTGTGTGTTTTTTTCCAGCCGCACAACCTGTGTGTAACACTACTCTGGTTACATCTCATATTATACACTGAGCAATGAGAGCAATGTTGGCTCCGGAACTCTCTTTTGTCCTTTCGTCCTGAATCGTGGCTCACACGCTGATCCAGACCCCCTCAGGCAGGACAAAGGAGCCATTTTTACACAGCCCTCTGATTGGCCACCATTCAACTGGACGATAGAATCGAGGTCACTGATTGGTCAGGGTGTTGCAACCTGATCCACAGAGGTCAAACTGTCCATGTGATGAGTGTGTGTTATTCAAAGTCTACATTTCTATTCACCATCCAGTTTGGTGCAGTAACAGAGGATTCAGTCAGATGCAAAAGTTTTCACACCCTTAGTTCAAAATGATCACTTCAGGCATTAAATTGGACAAGATTTAGTGTGTTAGGGTTCACAGTTAGAGTTCCTTCATTATCATAAGCAGTCAAATCGTGTATGTTAAAATACTAATAGTGAAAAATTTTCTGTTTAAAATCTGAGTGCGGTGTAAATATTCCTTCAGATTGTAACCCTTCTCTAACCGCCTCAGCGTCTTGCCCAAGGACACTTCGGCATGTGGAGTCACGTGGGTCGGGAATCAAACCACCAACCCTACAATCAGTGGACAACCCACTCTACCACCTGATCCACAGCCCCACTCATTTACATATCCAACTCTCGCTCCAAATTTGAATGCCCAAAAGCTGAGCATTGCAAAAATACTAAATGCTTTCCACTGGTTAGATCATAACTTATTAAACTGTTTACAATCAAGGACTTCTTTAACGTTCAAAAATATATATATAAATAAAATAAAATCATAGGTCAAATCATTTTAAATGTTTGCTACAATCTTTTGGCTATTTCCTGGAACCCAAGTGAGGTTTTTTTTTATTTTTATTTATTATTATTATTATTATTATTATTATTATTATTATTATTATTATTTCTGAACTTTCCACAAACACTACCCATTTCTTTTTATTTACTTTGTCACTAGATTCCAGCTGACGTTTTTATCGGTGTGATAACTTTGATAGCTTTGATTGAGAATCGTGGAGATAGTTTATCATCAGGGAATGAAAAGAAGAAAAAAAATATCCTACAAAACTATAATCTTAAGTGCACAGGCTTCATCACATGACCATTCAGCTTGAACATTAGTGAACAGGATGGATAAATCGATTATAAATGTTAAAATAAAATAGCATTTTATATGTTAACCTAGTTTACAGAATGGTCGATTGGGGGGCACAAACTTTTCTTCTCAACATTAGGCTCTCCTTTATGTTCTACAGCTGGGTAGTTCTGAGTTGTGTGAACTCTGTTCTAGTCAGAGTGTTCATTCTCAGGATTATGAAATAAATATTATTCATTTACACACACTTACATTTTACTTTTGACTTTTTCCCATGACTCGACTCCAGCTCTGCCGCTTTTAGCTGAACTATTTGTACTCTGTAAGGTGTATACACATACAGAATTACTGGTTTATGATCATTATTTATTTGGAAAGCTGCCAGAGTAGGGTGAGCTTCTCTTCTTTAACCCCTTAACCTTTCAAAAATTCCCCTGTACCCCCTCGGTACAGAGTCATGTCCCAATTATTCAAATATTAGATTATTTTACTAATTGTTGGTGATTTTATTATGAATGTTAACACTATTTTTAACATTTATCTTCCTTTGTTTTTCTTTAATTTTACATACTTAAAATTTTTACTTTTAATTTTTGATGCAAAGCATTTGACTCTAAATGGAAGTTGTTATAGAAACAACTATTATTATTATTTAGAGGGCCAAACACTAAAGGTGTGTAGGTACCCTTTCTTCTTCTTCTTCTTCTTCTTCTTCTTCTTCACTGCCGTGAGAACCGTCTGGTAAAATGTTGTGAAATTTGGCACACCGATTAGGGAGGGTCTAAGGAACATTCTGACCAAATTTAGGCCAAGTGCTGCCAACGCTGTAGCACCACCATCGGGTCAAATTTGGGCCTAATTCGGAAGTACATTTATGGTCAACTTTTGAACCGTGCATCGAAATTAAAACGCCGACGCCCCCATGACGTAAATTTCCTCCTAATTAGATTTTCCGCCACCTTTAGACTTTTTTTCGCTGCTCCTCGTACAAGTTACAAAAGTTATAATAATATGCTAATAATGCCTACATAATGCTTATAAGTGCCATTGTTGTTACTCTTCTTCCAAATTTTGCCCAATCTTCACCAAATTTGGCTCACGTCATCTTGAGACCTGTCTAAACAAAATTTATCAAAGGAACTCTGATATTCAAAGCCGTCCTCCTATAACAGACTTGCAAAAACTACACATGAAACTACAAATCATTCTTGAATCCCTTTGCCTATAGTTATGGCTCTGCTTTCCAGTGATTGCTTATGCAACAATTGTAGGGTGTCCGTGAATGTGCCGCTCACTGAGTCTGGGTGCTTGGCCCCCAAAATTGCTGCTTGCAGCTTTAATTATTGTTATTATTATTATTATTATTTTATTATTATTATTATCATTAGGTTTTCTATTGGAGTTGTATATTTTCCTGTTGTCGGGCATCTATATGGCACTCCGTACACTTTTAATGAAATCTGGCACAGTGATAGCATCTCAGTTACCTACACAGTAATTTTGATGTACACCACTCAAGCCCTCTAGCACCACCAATATGGAAAATCTGGACATACGTTTGCAATAATAACTCTCAATGTTGTATCAACACGATTCCACTTTCCCCTGGTTCTTTGGGTCAAGTCGAGTTCAAGGGACACCATGATGTTAATTTCCGCCGCTGCGTTTTCCCACCTTTTTGCATTTTTCAGAAATCAGTAATGCTGTGATCTATTCAGACCACAGTCTTGTAAATGTAGGTGAGTAAAACACCATGTCCGAAGAGACTCCAAGATGATGTGTGTAATTCCCCTGTAGGGAGTGCTGTAATATACAGATTAGTAAATCTGCTAATAAGTTTGTAATAAATTGCTTAGCAGGAAATCCTGATTCTCCTTCCCCTTCATTCACTGGAGCGTTTCTGGTGTAAGGAATTTGTGATATTTTTTTCCAAACAGAAACTCAACCATTTTGCAATTTTATTTGGGATGTTTCATTCATAACGGGCAGACAAATTTGCTGGCGGAAGCCGCCAAACAGGAAGTGATGACATATTTCAGCACGTATTGATGCCAAACTTGACCCCTATGTTTAGCAAAACGACCTAATGTTATGAAACTAGCTTTGAGTTCATTTGCAGCTTGGGAGGGCTACTGAAAACAGGAAGTGATGCAATATCGCAGCAATTACTTGATGTTTTACCTTCAAATCTCCTTGGGAACAAAATGCTGATGGGCTCAATGGCTTCAGTGCTATGAGGTGAGGCTGAAAAGTGCTTGAAACCTAACATGACATGAAGCTGGTCTGACTTCTCTGTAAGGCTTTCTCCAAGGTGGAATTCTTTTAATCACTCCCCTTTCCCAATTCTCAGATCCCATTCCAGGGTCCCTGCTCTCGAATCTTATTGGAGGATGTAGTAGGTGGAGTCGTGGCTCCTCCTGCTCGTGTCTGGGAGGCGGACGTGAGTAGCGTGGCATGTTTCTCCAGCTGTGAGAGCAGGGGATTGTTGAAAAGCTCTGAGATGCCGAGAGCATTACATTGTTAACTGTTAACTGTGTGCTGAGCTTGTTCATGACCTGCTCGTGTTAAACAAACACAGAAACTCACTTAAGCATTTACCTGAACAAACGGTTGACTTTTTTTTTCAGTCCACAGAGAGATGACAGAGCAGCAGATTGGAACCTAAACTATTTTTCCTTTTCACGGTTTTGCTGAAGCCTCTAAACGTTGCAGCTCTTTCAGCGTGTCCTGGACTTTTCCATCAGATTTTCCCATCGGACTTCATGCGCGCCTCAAATACAATAAAGCCTTGACCCTTTTAAAAAGCATGTGCCCCTGATTTATTAAAGAGTTTCTATTAAAAAGTGAAAGGGCGGATGAGTCTAGGAATCTGTCTCTTTCTTTATTTGTTGTCATAAGCTTATACTGATATATCATTCTACTATAATGCTAATGCCCATTTAATGTAGTGCTCATCCATTTGAAACCATTTTTACTCTAATCTGGTTCGGGTTTTTTCTAGGTCTACGAACCAAGTCTATATGTTCAGGCAAAGGAGTTTACATTTTATTTAAATTCAAAACCACAACCTTTGCATTGTGACTTTCAAAGTCCAGACACCGATGAGGAATTATTCCACTCAAAAAAAGTCAAAAGGATCGCCGTTGTAGCGTTATATTAATGTTATGATATTAAATAAAACGGTCAGATTAATAGTCTGTGGGTGGAAGATTTTTGTGTCGTGTTTCGTGTCATTGCTTAAACCTTGATTCTGTGATTCATCCGTCGGTCTGCGTGTTCAAGCTTGTGTTACTTTGGCAAAGTTGGCAAAGGGGGAAATAAATTATAAGGGCCACACCTGGGCTTTTCTGTCTTTTAGCTAAATAATATCAGTGTATTACCAGCTCAGACAGGACAACCATAGCATGGACTCTCATAAAAATGTGGGCTTTATTTTTTTTGCAACAGTGGCAAGAAGAGAAAAGAAAGGCATATGTTGGAGACTCAAACTACAGGTGTAGAAGAAGGTTCTCTGGGCTGATGAGACCAAACTGTAACTGGAAATCCAACACCGATCATCACCCTGAGAGCACCATCCCCACCGTGAAGCATGATGGTGGTGGCATCGTGTTGTGGGAATGATGGCAAGATGGATGGAGCCAAATATACAGGGTAATCTGAGAAGAAATCCTGTTCTAGTTGGCAAGAGAGTGGCAAGGGTACTGCCAGAGCTACACTGGAGTGGCTCAAAACCAAAGATCGTGAAGATTAATGACTCATGATCACACTATCCGGTCACCCAGAAGAGGATAGGTTCCTTTTTGAGTCTGGCTCCTCTCTAGGTTTCTTCCTCATGTCATCTCAGGCAGTTTTTCCTCACCACCGTCACCTTTGGCTTCTTCATTAAGGGTCTAATTTCTAAATATATTTCTGGATTCGTGTAAAAGTAAAGCGTGACAGTGTTCAATGTTGAAAGTGGTATATGAATAAAGTTGAATTGGCCCAGTCCTCAAGCTGATTGGGAATCTGTGGCAAGACTTGGAGATTCTTGAAAAATCGGATAGCGCTTGAGCAATTTTAACAAGAAGAACTGGCCTAAAACACAAGACTCCAGATGCAAAAGCTGACCGAGACACATCCCAGAAGACTTGAAGCTACGATTGCAACCCAAGGTCTTCCTACTGAGTATTGACCAAGGGGGTGAATATTTATGCAACCCAAAAAGGTCTGCTTTTTTTTTTATTGTTTTGTTATTAACCTTAGTGTCAAAATAAAGAATATTTTTTTGCACCTTCAAACAGTAAAACTGGAAATGAATTCCAATTCTAGCAGTCCAAAATGTGGACAAGCTCAAGGGGGGTAAAAACTTATGCAAGACACTGTATATAGAGTACTCCAGTTGAGGAGTCATTCTTAACACTCTGACTTTCTTGATTCTGAACCAAGTCAAAAGCGAAAAACAAAACAGCAGATCAGTAATGTTTAATGAGCTTCTCTAGCCTTTTAAGGACGACTTATCATCTGATGCTGCTCTCAGAAGCACACCCTCAGACAAAAAAAAAAGGCGGTCACTAGGGCGGTACCCTCAAGGTTACATCTTTTGTTCCTTTAATATGTATCTTTCACCTGGAAATGTGGAAGAAATGTACCTTTAAAAATAATGATTGGTTAAGTGTAAAGTTTTAACGGTACACTACATACACCTTATTGTGGAAAAGTCACCCAGAATATTACTGAACTGGAGAGTAGGCCATTGCTCATGAGGAACGGGGTGCGGTTCCTCAGGAACGCTGACAGAAGCTCTGCATCTCGTTCGCAGCCGGTCATAACAGCAAGGGTGCTCTACTGAGTATTAAAGATACTCGCCATGAAGCCGGTGAATAATTTTGAGACTGGAGAAATCATTATAAGTTGCATTTTCAGTTGAATTTGGGGGAAACCACTCGAAGCATTCGTCGTGTTGAACTATTTCAATTACTTTATTATTATTATTATTATTATTTGTTCATTGCAAACATCTGAAAGTCTGTCAGTTTTGACAATAAACCTGATTTGCACTGGGGGGGGGGGGGGGGGGTCATTGAATCATTTTGATTGCAACTCTATGGGTGTGATGGTCAGGTGACCACAAACCTTCAGCCATACTATAGAGTATATATTTTTTTATAATCCTGCACATTACGATTGAAAGAAATGATAATGAAGTATGTTCAGGAAATGACTAGCATCTGTTCTGAATTTTAGACTAAAGTAGGTAATGACCTTCAACAATAATGTTTTGACAAGTCTCCCACTTTATTATTATTATTATTATTATTATTATTATTATCAGTAGTAGTAGTAGTATTTTCATGCAACAAAGTCATCTGGAACTCGTGTTTTCGGCACCATCATGATTCACTGGAATAAAGTCGGTGTGAAGTTGGACGTTCGATATTCGCGGAAATTAAGGGACCGTCTCTAAAGTGACATTCGACATCGTTATACACGATTCTAACTTCAATAGCGTTTGAAAGGAATGACTTACAGTCACATAACCAACTCTAAAGTGTTCATCTCGGTGCACACCTTTTAGATTTTTGATATTTATTAAAATAAACTATTAAATCACATTTAAATTAGACATGAATTTCACTACCGAATGGGCCCATACACAAAATATACCTAAAACTTGTGATTGCATAAGTATTCGCCGCCGTTACTGTGAAACTAATCCATTATTTAAAGCTCAATAGCATTTGAAGTGAATGATGTACAGTCGCAAAACCAACTGGAAAGTGTTCCTCTAGGTGTCAGGTATGATGCACACCTTTTAGATTTTTGATGTTTAATCTGACCCCGAGATGAACACTGTACACTGGGTTATATGACTGTAAGTCATTCCCTTCAAACGCTATTGAAGTTAGAATCGTGTATAACAATGTCGTATGTCACTTTAGAGACGGTCCCTTCATTTCCGCGAATATCGAACGTCCAACGTCACACCGACTTTATTCCAGTTCTTGATTCCGAGTGAAAGGCGGACAGAAAAAGAGTCAAGGTTGCTCGAGTCACAGGCCTGAAAGCCGCTGTGTGCGCGCGCATCCTCACATTCCACACCGCCTGTACTCCATCTCGAGCTGTACGTCGACCACGCTTTTTAACGCACGCGCACCAACTCCTCCTGGAAGCTGACTACAGTGAGCGCGCGCCCTTCACGCTACACATCCTTCTCCGCCTGCACTCAGCTCGGATCAGCTCCGCAAACCCGCTTCACGCACCGCCGAAGCACGCAGAGACATCCCTCTCTCTCACACCTGATGTACGTACCGCACACGATAAGTCTAATCTAACTCGGGTTGTTTTTTGTTAGATGGAGGTCGTTTAATGCACAGAGCGCGTGCACTTAGGCCAAAACAAGAACCGTGTTCAATTGATTCCAGGTTTAAAATGACTCCGTTTCTTCGTGATTCATGTTTCTGTCTCTCTCTCTCTCTTTTTCCTGTGCATGCATAGGTTTTGTGCACTGCAGTGTGTTTGATGATTGAGGGTATTTCCGTTTTAGGAAACTTCCGTGATGCACATTTAAAAATAAGTAAATAAATAAATACATGCATTTTGTTTAATGGAGGTCGTTTAATGCACAAACCGTGTTGACTTGATTCCTGGTTTAAAAGGACGCCACTTCTTCGTTATGAATATTTCTCTCTCTTTTCTGTGCATGCATTGTTTTTCTGTGCATGCATTGCAGTTTGTTTGATTATTGAGGAAACTTCCGTGATGCACATTTAAAAAAAAAAAAAACAAAAAAAAAAAACTCTAAATGCCATATAGGTTGCACAACACGGCCTTCTTCTATTTCTTTTTTATTTATTTAGATTTTTTTATTTTTTTTTATAAATGTATTCATTCTGAGCTGCTGTGTGTGTGTGCGTGCGTGCGCGCGCTTGTTTATAGAAAGATGTCTCGTGGGTAAACAGACTTGACCTTGGGCTTAAAAACTGTGCACCTTCGAAGCTTATTGTTTTTGGAAACGTGAGCAGATCCGGTGAAGGACGCTGTAAGGACGCGTGCTGCGATGAAGAAAAGAAATTGGAGCTGGTTTCCGTCTAAACGCGCTTTGTTTAGGAAACAGTTTACAGCTCTGCGTTGTAAATTACAGGGCTGCTGAAATCCATCCGCTATTTAACACGGCTACATCCGGGACACTGAGCGTCGTGACGTCATTTAGACGCGTCTGTCTCCGCTAGAGTGTTACGGTGTGTAAAGATATCGCGGTTTTAATCAAGTTAAAAAAAAATAATAACAATAAAAACCATTGGAGGAAAAATGTATTTTTTATCAGTACAGATTTTGTACAACAGACAAATTATGTCCTGACACCAAAAAGAAAAACAAACAACAATAGTTTGAGACTCATGACTTGATTCTGTACTTTTATCCATTTCCTTTAGAAACAGGAAGTCTGTGTTAGCATGTTGCAGAGTATAGCATTGGGTTTACACCACATCCCTGCCCAATATGGAGAACAGTGGAACGTTTAACAAGCGCATTTTTAACATGCTGCTAATGAGCTAACAAATTGCTACTGCTTCTAACAAACTAATAAACCGCTATATCCTATTAATGAGCTAACAAACTAGAACTGCTTCTAAAGCGCTAACAAACCACTATAGGTCCTAATGGGCTAGCAAACTGCTACTGTTAATGTTGCTAACAAACTTTAAGAACTGCTACTTCTCATAACAAGCTAACAAACTGCTAATGCTAGTAGTGAACTAACAAAGTGGAACTGTTTCTGAAGTTCTAACAAACTGCCAATGCTTTTTACAAACTTACAAATTGCTACTGCCGCTAACAGACTGGTTCAACCAAGCTAATAAACCGCTGGACCTGCAAACTGGACCTGCCTCTATAGCGCTAACAAAAAGCTACAGCTTCTAACGGGCTAGCAAACTTCTACTGCTGCCAATGTTAACAATCTAAAGAACTGTTACTTGTACTAATGAGTTAGTGAACTGCTAATGCTAGTAATGAGCTAACAAAGTGGAACTGCTTCTAAAGCGCAAACGAGCGGCTAATGCTTTTAACAAACAAACAGATCGCTACTGCTACTTCTGCTACCAGACTGAAATACTGCTACTTATATTAACGAATTAAAGAACTTCTACTAACGAGCTAACAAAGTGGAACTGCTTGTAAAGGGCTAACAAACGGCTAATGCTTTAAACAAACTAACATACTGCTGCTAACAGACTAAAGAACTGTTACTTCTACTGACGAGCTAACAAATCGCTACTGCTGCTAACGGGCTAACGAGCCGATAATGCTAGTAATGAGCTAACAAACTGGAACTGCCTCTAAAGCGCTAACAAACTACTAATGCTAGTAATGAGCTAACAAACGGCTGCAGTTTCTAATGGGCTAACGAATTGCTGCTTCTCGTAATGAGCTAACAATCTGCTACTGCTGCTAATGTTAACAAACTGAAGAACTTCTACCCCTGCTGTGTGTTTTTCCCGCCCTCTTTTGATTGACAGGATATCATCGGATGTTTCTAAACTATTGCCCGATGGCCCATAGCGTGAAAAAAAGCCTTGATACATTGGTGCATCTCTAATAATAATAAATTATACGAATTATTACACCGGAATACTACGAGAAAACTACTTAACTACGTTTTACTGCTGAAGCCGCCGCCATTTTGAGTGTTTCCGCGCGACGTCGTGGTGGTCAGATGGTACGAGTCGGAGCTCTCGGAAAGCTGTAATCGCGAGCTCTACGAAGACGTGAACGCTTTTTACCAGTCGGAATCGCGTAGTTGCGGTAATTACAACGCGGCGTGAGCGCGGCTTTTCTAAATCGAGCTCCGAGTTAGCGAGTAAACGTGCTGGAATCAAGGGACGCGACGTCTTTAGCGGACGGTAAATCTGTCAAATTGAACGTTTACTCGTCTCAGAAGGGGATTTCAGTTATGTGTACGGTTTGCGCAGCAAAGTTATTGTCGGGCTTTTTTTTTTTTTAATATTTACAACAAAACAAGCTAATTTTGTGCAAAACCGAGAAAATCGCGATATCGCGTCGTACGGTTGCGATGTAACGTGTAGCGATACAATTTACATCGGTGTCATAAGTTGTTTTTTTTTTTTTTTTTATAAAAGAAAAGCACAACACACCTGATGTGCGTTCTTCCTTCATTTTCTAGACGTAGAGTTAAACGCACAGTGAGTCCAGATGGAAGGGGTTGAAAACGTCAACGATCCGATCGTACGCCGTGACTAACCGTGAAACCGTAATTTAAAAAAAGGGGAAAGGAATTAAACGCACATCACGAGTATTTGCGCAGCAAACAATATCTACAAACAGCGCTGTTTGGTCTCCTTTCACCCGCTTCTGCTGTTGCGTCTGGTTTATGTTTACAAACCACAGACGTTTCCTGGATCGTTCTATTCGTCTCTGCAGGAAAATAACTGCACTCCGGCTACAAAACCGTGCCTTTGTAAATGCAGACTAGGTTATGGAGCAGTTTGAGTGCAGAATAGTTCAGGTACCTTTTACCCATACAGCTTTACTCTATTAAAAAAAAAGTCATTGTCTGTGTAGCTTTCCAAAGGTACACCCTGTGTACACCGCATTTCCAGATGAAAGATACTCCTTATTAAAGGTACAAAAGATACAAAAGGTAAAGGTCAGGGGTTTTTTTTTTTGTTTTTGTTTTTTTTTAAATGTGGGTGTGTCCTGTAACAAAACATCAGCCAAAGAAGCGTAGTTTAAGCTTATAACGACGCTACGTAACTTAAATATAAAGCGAGCCCAATTCCAGAAAAGTTGGGACGCTGTGTAAAATGTCAATTAAAAACCGAATGCAACGACCTGGAAATCTCATAAACCCGTATGTTATTCGCAGTAGAGCGCGGAAAACATATCAAATGTTTAAAGTGAGGTAATGTACCGTTTTAAGAAGGAGAAAAAAAAAGGGGGGGGGGAGAGTTGGGACGGGAGCAAGAAAAGGCTGGGAAAGGAAGTGTTGGTGAAAAAGAAACAACCGGAGGAACATTTTGCAAGTAATTAGGTTAATTGGAAACAGGTCAGTAAGATGACTGGCTCTACACACACCTCAGTCAATTATTATTATTATTATTATTATTTGTAAAGTTACGGATGGTAAACGATAGTGTAATGCGTAAAGTATTAGACAAATGCACTAATATCTGTGAACAGTTTCGTCTCCGTCTTCATTTTGTCCGAAGGGTGTACAAACTTTTGCTCTCGGCTGTACTTCATGGCCGTATGCACCAGAGTGGGTTTTCTCGCCCGAGTTAAACCTAACGGAGAAGGAACTTGAGTTTGAAATGGCTCACGGTGCTTTACGTTGTGAAAGGATGTGTGTGTGTGTGTGTGTGTGTGTGTGTGTTACAGAACTGCGTACACACACACACACACACACACGGAGCTCGGCTTGAGCTTCATACCCTGTGCCCTTGTTCTCCTTTTGTCCTTGTTGGCGCCGTGTCAGTTCAGGATTATCGAATACCCGTCACTCAGTGGCTGGAAAAGGACGAGGAGGATTAGCGGCGCTTCGGCTCGCACGCATTTCACGTTTATCTCACGTGCCCGCCCGAGTCGACCTTTTCACTCTGAACTTTGACACAGTTGAGTCAGTGTACCGCGTTACTCTCGCAGCTGTATCTGTCCTGAAGATGTCGAAAATTTTTAATCACGGCTTTCACCTCTGCCTCTTACAAAGCGCTGACACTGGAGACTCCTTCCATAAACGTTACGTAAGCATCTCCTTAAATGAAGCTTCACCAAATCAATCGTTTACCTGCGTTATTTATTTATTTATTTATTTATTTATTTATTTATTTAAAACGCAGTCCTTCCAGGAACGAACGCCAAATCGAGCAATATTCGGGGGAGCTTGTGAAATTAAAAAAAAAAAAATTTTTATTTCCCAAAAATTTTTGGGAAATAAATAATAAACTTTTTAAAGTTTTAAAAAGTAAATAAAAAATGAATTCTGGGCATTCCCTCAAAGCCCTCTTCGATTCACGTGCGTCAAATGTGAGTACAGGTAAAAGGCCTCGTTTACCGACAAACATCACCGCGAAAGGCCGCACGAAACAATTTCGTTCTAAAAGGGGGGGGGAGCACAAACGCTGCAAATTGCACGGCAAATTTAGAAAAAATCCGCAGCGAAATAAAACTTTTTGGCCACAAGAATCACAACAAAAACTCAGGGTTACAGGGTTAGGGTTAGGGGTTAGGATTAGGGTACAGGGTAATCCTGTACGGACTGTTTACTGTCAAAACTGCTGATTTAAACAAACAAACAAACAAATAAATAATAATCACTTTGACCAATCAGAATGGAGAATCGTCTCTGAATGAACGTGTCTTACGTTTTCTTGTTTTGTCAGAGGTTTGCGATGAGGATTCTGGAAAAACGTGACGCTAAAAATGGGTTAGATGTCATTAGGAGTCACAGCTGTGTGTGTGTGTGTGTGTGTGTGTGGGGGGGGGGGAATTGGCGATCAAACAGTCCATATAGAATATTTTATTGAGAATGTTAGTGAAAACTGAAAGGTTAGTGGAGACTACGGTGTCGTACCGCTGAAAAATCTTCGGCAGCTATTAAGAGCAAGTTGTATGGCGCCCCCTAGTGCCAGGTGAGAAAAAAAAATACAGCCATGTGGAATCCGAGTCTTCAGATTTGTAATCCGCATCATCAGATTTCGTTCGACGCCTCTCAAAGTTTTCTCTTCTGCCTCTCTACTGATTTTGCTTCAGTAGCTTTGTTTCCATCCACGTATGTTCATGCGAATTCCAGGATAAAAATAATAAAACCGCTGGATGGAAACGCCCAGATGAGAATAAAATCTCCAAAATGCGCTTGAAAACGTACGCGCATCGTTGGTTTTATTCGAAAACAAGGCGTGCGCATGAAACTACGACGGAAACGCGTCAGTTATCGTGATGTGATGGTTTTTGTCTTATCGCCCAACCCATGAGATTTTACCAAACTCAGAAGGAGGTAGCGGAGTAGCTGTACGTAGCTAGTACAGTTAGCTTGCTTTGCTACTCTAATCTTGGTACGAAGCTGAGCATGAAACGTGTAAACTGGGGGGTTTTTTGGATGGGGGGGGGGGTTGTGGTTCACACTGATTTAGTGATTTAGAAGCTATAGCTATGAAAGTTTTTGTGGACAGGTCACGCCCCCAAGTGGTAACTATCAGTCGCTGCACGGCCGCCAGAGACGAACCTCATGCGACGCGAGCGACTTGTCACTTGGTGCGAACGTAGGGGGAGAACTGTTAATGAGGTGTAATGCAGGAGGCGGAGTTTCGTTAAAACATGCTGCTGCGATAGGAGGAAAAGAAACGGCTGTAAATAAACCTGGAGGTTTTCTGTAGTAAAAGCTTTAACACTCTGTGTAGATCATGGCCTCAGTCCTGGAGAAACTCATGACCTCCCTGAACAGCGGTCCTGCTGAACCTCCCACCAACAAGGTGACTGTGGTGGGAGTGGGGCAAGTGGGCATGGCCTGCGCTGTCAGCATCCTGCAGAAGGTACGAGACCCCACACACACACACACACACACACACACACACACACACACACACACACCAGTGTTTGATCCAGTGTTTGATCTTAGGATGCTGCATTTTGTGCTGAGTGAATCTCTCTCTCTCTCTCTCTCTCTCTAGGACTTGTGTGATGAGCTGGCACTGGTCGATGTGCTCGAGGACAAGCTGAAAGGAGAGATGATGGACCTGCAGCATGGCAGCCTCTTCCTCAAGACCCACAAGATCATCGCCGATAAGGGTGAGACGTCAGTGACCCGAGAACCGAATCTTTTTTTTAACGAATCTTTGTGTTCTGAATCATTATCTAAATGATTCATTTGTACGACTTCGCAAACGAATCACTCGCTTCGACCTGTTGTCAAACGATTCTTTTAAAAAACAATTCCGTGGTTAGAACTTCCTTCATACATCCATACGTTCTTCCTTCCTTACTTTCTTTCATACTGCCGTCATTCCCATCCTTCCATACCTCCCTACTTTTCTTCTGTACTTCCTTTCATCCTTCCCTACTTCCTTCCTTCTGTACTTCCCTTCATCCTTCTGTACTTCCTTCCGTCCGTACTTCCTTCCGTCCGTACTTCCTTTTATCCTTCCATACTTCCTTTCATCCTTCTGTACTTCCTTTCATCCTTCCGTCCGTACTTCCTTCCATCCTTCTGTACTTCCTTCCATACTTCATTTCATCCTTCTGTACTTCCTTCCTTCCATACTTCCTTTCATCCTTCTGTACTTCCTTCTGTATTTCCTTTCATCCTTCCGTACTTCCTTCCTTCTGTATTTCCTTTCATCCGTCCGTACTTCCTTCCCTCTGTACTTCCCTCCTTCCATACTTCCTTCCTTCTGTACTTCCTTTCATCCGTCCGTACTTCCTTCCTTCTGTATTTCCTTCCATACTTCCTGTCATCTTTTGATATAAAAATAGATAAATACTCATCCTATGAATAAATTCTTTTGATAACTAATAAAAAAATAAACAAATAAAACATTTTCTGTATCTTTCTTTTAATCTCTTTGCACGCTTTCACGTCCTTTATTTGGCCTTTCTGCGTTGCATTGCGTTATTTATCTGATGGTTTAACAGCCGGAGTGTGAGGGTGTAACGTGATGTACATTAACACCAGGACACACTTTGCTCGTGGAGATCAGGTGTCGGTGTTTGTGTGACTCCACAGCTGTTTTTTTTTTAACTCCGCCTCTGTCCGCGCTGTCGATCGACAGACTACTCTGTGACGGCGAACTCGCGCATCGTGGTGGTGACGGCTGGCGTTCGTCAGCAGGAGGGCGAAAGCCGCCTCAACCTGGTGCAGAGGAACGTCAACATCTTCAAGCACATCATCCCTCAGATCGTCAAACACAGTCCCAACTGCATCCTCATCGTCGTCTCCAACCCGGGTGAGGCAAAATACGGTTGTAGGTTTGCAAAAGTAAATTAATGGATATGAAAAAATGCAGTTAAAATACTGTTAGAGCCGTTATAGTAGTTCAGTACGCCTTTACGTTATTAAATAATAATAATAATAATCGTTTTTAACATCGGCACTACCACCACCGTGCTTCAGAGTGAGGAAACGAATTCAAACAGATCTTAATACTGTGTAACACATGTTGTGACCACATGATGTCGCCATTCTGATGAAAAGTCAGTAATTCTGGACAAAATGTCGGAGAGATTTGTTTTGTCTTTGAAAACGCTTCGTGTAAAGCTTTCGGTTTTAACGCCCACACAGTGGACATCATGACCTACGTGACGTGGAAACTCAGCGGCCTTCCCAAGCACCGCGTCATCGGCAGCGGCACCAACCTGGACACGGCCCGTTTCCGCTTCATCATGGCCGAGAAGCTGGGCATCCACGCGAGCAGCTTCAACGGCTACATCCTGGGGGAGCACGGAGACTCCAGCGGTGAGCCTCTGGGAGAGCGGGAGGGGTGGATTGTGGAGGAGATTATAAACACTGAAGTTGGTTTGTTGTAGTTGTGTATAATTTTATGCAGTGGTGCAAATCGAAGGTCTTCCTGGTTCCTGTGTTCCTCAGTGCCCGTGTGGAGCGGTGCTAACGTCGCAGGCGTGAACCTGCAGACGCTCAACCCGGCCATCGGGACGGATCAGGACCGCGAGAACTGGAAGGACGCTCACAAGATGGTGGTGGACAGGTATAACGATCCTCTTCTTTTTTTTTTTCTTTTTTTTTTCCTGTATTGCATTTTGAATTGTTTTGTTCATACTTCTAGCTTTCAGTCTGATCCATTTGAGTTGTTCAGACGGATTAACAGCTGACAGTAAGGCTGTCTTTGTGTCCGATCTAGGAATGCAGATTTACGCAAGATACTCCGGATGATTAACCGACTGCAATTCCTCCACGATTACAAGGGAAAAATCTGCTACGATAAGATACGATTTCGGGTCTTGAAGGGGAAAGGGAACCGTGTTCATATCGAGAGTACGACAAGAGTAAAACACGTCTGAATGAATTTTATACGCCGGCGCTGAGCACTCGACCCTTGCGCTCTGGGGTTCTGTTTACCCGACCGGTGTGTGACGTCATAGGCTGGCTTGTGTTTACATGCGAGATGTAAACAAACATGCTGTGTGTTTGGGTTGATTTTCTGTCGAGCTGCAAAGATGCTCCATGTTTTTGAATTTTGATTTGAAGCGACAGATAAAATCCAGCATGTATATCTTGTGAGCTGTATATGCTGGATGCCCCACACACACACATGCACTCGCAGATTGGCATTTTCCTCAATCCGCCTTGGACTTTGTTTTTGTTTACAAACAGGAGTACGAAGTCTAATTTGTCTGATCTCCCTACAGCAGACCGATACACTCTGTCCCGGTTGGCGATAATGCACGATTACCACATGTGCACCAAAACAAATCCGGTCTTCTGTCTCGATCAGGTTCGAGGTCCGCATCAGACTCGGTGACGTTTACAGCTCCCCCGCGTCAATGTATAACAAACCGGGCAAATCAATACAAACTTGCACATTAGAAATGAGCAGAACTTTTTTTATATATATATATATAAAATACAGTTGTGCCTAAAAGTTTGCATCCCCCTTGCAGAATCTGCTGAATCTTAATACTGTTAACAAAATAAGATTGATCCCATTGTTTTAGTCCTGTCCTGAATAAACTATTTCACATAACAGATGTTTACATTATAGTCCACAAGACAAGATTATAGCTGAATTTCTAAAAATTTCCCCGTTCAAAAGTTTACACACCCTTGATTATTAATCCCGTGTGTCGTTACCTGGATGATCCACGACATGATGTGTTTATGTTCTGTGAGAGTCGTTCACGAGACCCTTGTTTGTCCTGAGCAGTTAAACTGCCCACTGTGCTTCAGGAAAATCCTCCAGGCCCTGCACGTTCTTTACTTTTCCAGCATCTTCTGCATATGTGACCCCTTTCCAGCAGCGGCTATATGATGGTGAGATCCACCTTTTCACACGGAGGACGACTGAGGGACTCGTACACGACTGTTACACAAGGTGCAAACGCTCACTGATGCTCAAGAAGGCAACACGATACATTAAGAGCCGGCAGGGGGGGGGTGTAAACTTTTGAACAGCATGGTGGGTGTAAATTATTGTGTGTGTGTATATAGTTCTGCCCTTCAGATGCCAAATAAGATGGTTACATGTCTACCAGAAGATAAAACACTAACAATTTATACCGAGCATCCTGTTCAAAAGTTTACACCCCCCTGGCTCTTAATGTATTGTGTCGCCTTCTTGAGCATCAGTTTATTCAGGACAGGACTAAATAAACAACATCATGGGATTTGTATGATCATTCTTATTTTGTTAACAGAGAGTGTATGTATGTGTGTGTGTGTGTGTGTGTATATATATATATATATATAATATTTCCTACAATTTCCAGTAAGCTCAATAACTTAATGAACCAACAAATAAATCCAGTGCACTTATTGAAAGGAGGTTGGCTCTTGAAAAAATGTATGTATAAATACATATTATGGCTTTATGTATAAAGAATTCCACAAGAACAATTAATATTACACTATAATCATTATTTGTATTCTCCAGTAGAATTACAAATAATACGTGTTTATTTTCTAAGGTAAGGCACATCCACGTTTTATTTATTTATTTATTTATTTATTTATTTTTAAAATCCATTCGACAACCTCCTCGACAAATTTCTTTACGTCTGGACCCGAAAGGGGAAGATGATCGGCCGTTCCGGTATCATCACTGTTTAAGAGACGCTCGTTTTGGTCAAGATGAAATCGCGAGCTTTAGAAAGTCAGCAGAAGGGATGGATGTCGTTTAAACTCGTTGTCCTGTCCAAATCTCAAACGCACCCCGATGATCATCACCGACGACTTTCAGCGCTTGTGCGTCAATTAAAAAAAAGCTACACGGTTCCACGAAGGACAAAAATGTCAAATATGTCATGAAAATATTCTATATTAATCTTTTTTTATTTTTAAAGTTTTTTTTTCCCCCCAGTTCTGATCATTATTACTAAACATCCGTTCATTTTCAGGAGTTTAACCCTTTAAACGCCGGTTTCTGTACACAATGCAAAAATCGTCAAAGATCAGGAGCCTTCTTTGACTCGTATACACGCGGTGGGACTCTTTTTCTTTCAAAATGAAATATTGCAATTCCAATAAAAATACACACTTTTTTGCAAGAATTTATGCTGTTTGCATTAACACAGACCAAACGATTAAAAACAATAAATAAATAAAAATCAAAAAGACAAAAATGTCCATACGGACGCACAAGGGTTAAATACCTGCGAGAGCTTTGTGTCATACGCTCCGAGAGAGAGAGAGATATGTAGAGATGGATGGATGGATGGATGAAAATCTGTAGATCATGATTAGTAAAACCTCTCAACGACAGACTCAAAGTCTTCAAACTCTGGCATCTCTTTAAAAATGTACTCCTCGTGGAGATTTGAAATGGACTGGTCTTGGAGGCACACCGTTTGAAAATGGTTTCTGTCGGGTATCGGGGCGTGTTGTGTGGGATTCCAGGGAATGAGCAAGCAGCTCAAGGAGGCTTCATCTTCAGAGCTCCAAAAATGTCCTGTTCTAAACTATTTTTTTCAAAAATTTCGAAATGATCGGGATCAACATGGCACGAATAAACGTTACGACATCAGTCGTGTTGGTCGAAAGCGTCGTCATGACACTTGCGCCAGTTATCTTCGAGGCATGTTTTTAATGTTAGTTTTTAAATGCAGTGCAGAATTTAATGCACTAAATGATGATCGTGATGTTAGTAATGATGGGGCTTTGAACTTGTCTTTTCATCCCCCCCAAACCTTGTGCTGTGCTAGTCCACGCCCACTTTCCATGCCGTATCATACTGACCACAGCTCATTAGGGTTCTTGTAAACTTTTCCCTCTTATAAATAATCAGCGTCTCGGGAAGTCTGTCTCTTTCTTTTCTCTTCCTGTCCTGTCTTCTATGGTCATGTCTTCCTTAGGTGAGGATAATGCTCTCTCTGTCTCTCTCTCTGTCTCTCTCTCTGTCTCTCTGCAGTAAAGTATGAAGATAAACACCCATGTAGAAATGTATCGATGTTAACACTGAATCTGTAACAAATTAGCATGAGCACATTAGCATTCACAGACTATTTCTCTCTCTCACACACTCATACTCTGTCAGAACGGCAGTGGTTGTAAGTAAACGGTGTTTCAGGCTGAGCAGGTGACTGAACGTGTGTGTGTGTGTGTTTTGTCACAGTGCCTATGAGGTGATTAAGCTGAAGGGGTACACTAACTGGGCCATTGGAATGAGTGTTGCTGATCTGACTGAGAGCCTGGTGAAGAACCTGAGCAGAGTTCATCCTGTCTCCACCATGGTCAAGGTGATGAGCGCACACACACACACAGAGACACAGAGAGAGAGAGACACAGAGAGAGAGAGATTTGAGGGAGAAATACAGAATGTGAGACAGATATTGAGGGAGAAATATAGAGAGACTGAGGGTGAAGGAGAAATACAGTGAGACTGAAACGGGGGGGGGGGGGGGAGGGAGAGAGAGAGAGGCAGATCTACTGTATACTGTGTTAAGTGGAACGGTGCAGTGTTGAAGTTCCCTCTATAATAAAGGGAGAGAAACTTGACATGAAAATAAACATGTTGTGACTTCATCTGAACTCGGATGTTTAGAGGCAGCAGAATTCGGTGTTTTGATGAAAGATTTCTGAAAGTTTCAAATTTCTGTATAACAATAACACACGTGACCATGTAAAAAAACAAAAAACAAAAAAAAAAAAACCTCCGGTCAGTGAAAGAGTTAGCTCAGTCACATGACTGTGTATCTGTCCTGAGAGCACCACCTAGTGTTCAAACGAAGAACTACTGATTTGTGTTAGTTTCTTCAAATCCGAGTTTAATGTAACCCAAAGACGACATCTGGAGAACGTGACACAGATGTGGTTCTTCATTGTCCTCTTCTGGAACCCGATGTACGTTTGAGTGAATCAGAGGCTTCTGTACGTTACTCCACAGTGCTGTTGAGTCCTGGGTTCTGATTGGACAGAGGAGTTTACGCTGGAGAGGGAACGACTGTTTATAGCTGTGTGTGTGCGTGTGCGCGTGTGTGTGTTTAGGGCTTGTACGGGATCAGCGGCGAGGTGTATCTCAGCCTGCCCTGCGTCCTGAACTCCAGCGGCGTGACCAGCGTGATCAACATGACCCTGACTGACAGTGAGGTGGGGCAGCTCAGGAAGAGCGCCGACACTCTGTGGAACATCCAGAAGGACCTGAAGGACCTGTGAAGTCCTCGTGTAGTGGCCACACACACCATCCACTCACATCATCCACGTACTTCTAACCCTTCCACTTAACACACACACGTCCTACACGGGTGTGGCTCTCGGATATGTCCTTACATCTTTCTCATTTTCTTTCCCCTTTCACTTTTTAAAAATTTCAAACTCCGAGTCAGAACGCTTTCTTTTCTCCTGTGGTGTGAATACGGTGCCATAAGATCAATTTTTCACAAGTATAGTAGGAGCGTCGCAGGTTTGTAGTCTTTCTGTCGACAGGAGCCAGACTGAAATATAGCCATACCTAACATATCCGTAAAAATGTCTTTAAAATGAAGAAAAATCAATAAATCTTTAATGAAATCCCACCCATGAATGTTCATGCTTGTTGTGTTTTTTTTTTTTTTTTTTTTTTTAATATATATAAACACATTATAGACACTTTGCTGAAAAATTGAACACAAACTCCTAAGAAATTAAATACGAACGTGTTTTTGAAAATGATTTTAGTCTCTAAACCATTCAACAATTTCCAAAAAATTTTTTATTACACACACACACACACACACACACGTCCATCACGACATCTCCAGTTAATCCAGCTCTTAAAAATTGCACTTTTTTTTTTTCCTGTGTGTGTGTGTGTGTGTGTGTGTGTGTGTGTTCATGATGCCTCCTCCAGTTCTCTCAGGAAAAGCAGAACCGGGAGCCTCCTCGTCGTTCCCGATCGGTCCGGTTTTAAGCGTCCGTCTCTCTTCCCGAAGCGCAGCCCGAACGGGTTGTAGTTAAATTTACTGCGGGTTAGACGATGCTTGCAGGAAATGTGACTCTCGGAATCCTGATCCTTTAACAAGAAGCAAATCCTGTCGTCTTCCGAGGTGCTGCGCTCGTCCACGCCTCTCTGATCCGGTTCTCCGAGTCCGGCCAATTCTACAGTACATATTCGACAATAAATAAATCTGAGTTTCATAAAAAAAATAAATAATGAACACTTTATTTTAAGGAACACCTAAGAGTCGTGTTTAATGCCAAGTATCTGTATTCACACCTAACACCAAGATCTGCTCGATCGCATTATTAGCTGTGATGATGTTTTTTCATAAGCACTAAACTACAGCACGTAAATTAATAACGAAATTCACATCTTGTTAGAATGAATCCTCCGTTTTTAGATCTCTAGGCTCTACGACTTGTGTGTTTAATGCATTGAATCAATCCTGAAAACCTCCATGGATTGTGCTCCGTCTAGTTTCATAAATTATTTTATTCCTCACTACTTGGCAACCAAAAAGTTCAATAAATCAGTTTGTTTCTCGTAATCTAAAGATCGAATGATGTGTTCTGCAAACTGCCCAACGTGAATTCGTAATAAAGAATAAAGCCGGTGTGATATGATGCGTTTTAAAATCCATCCTTGATGCATCTTGGTTTATTTTTTAAAAGTTTGATGCATTTATTATCCTAAACCCCCCCCCCCCCAATAGAATAATCTGCATGATATTTTAATCCAAAAACTGTTTGCATTAGGCTTTATTTTTTTAGACTTTAGGTAGTTTTCTACTTAAATAGTTTTTGTGTACGTAAACATGAGAGAACAGCCTCTGTTTATTGTCCACTTTATTAGGAACACTTGTACACCTGCTCGTTTATGCGGTTATCTAATCAGCCAATCGCGTGGCGGCAGCGCGACGTGTAAAATCATGCAGATACACGTCTCGAGCTTCGGTTAATGTTCACGTCGAACATCAGAATGAGGAAGAAGGAACAAAAAAAGGTCTGATCTCTGTGACGTTAACCGTGGCATGGCTGTTAGTACCAGATGGGTTTCAGAAACTGCTGATCTCCTGCGGATTTCACACGCAACAGTCTGGAGTTTACACAGAATGGTGCGAAAGACAAAAAGCACCTGCAGGGTCTGCAGGCTGAAACTCCTTACTGATGAGAGAGATCGGCGGAGAATGACCATGCTGTTCTATACTAGGAACTCAAATAATCACTCTTTACGACCGTGGTGAGCAGAAAAGCATCTCAGAACACATCAAACCTTGAGCTAATAACCCTAATCTGTGCCCACGATAGCCTCCAGATTCCCGTTCTTGGCTGACATTCATATGTGGTTTACTGCCGTTGTAGCTCGTCCACCTCGAGATTTGACGTGTTGATGCTTTTCTGCTCACCGTGTTTGTAAAGAGTGATTATTTACATGAAAATGAATCACATGTAAATGAATCACATGAATATGAATCACATGAATATGAATCACATGAAAATGAATCACATGTAAATGAATCACATGAATATGAATCACATGAATATGAATCACATGAATATGAATCACATGAAAATGAATCACATGTAAATGAATCACATGAATATGAATCACATGAAAATGAATTACATGTAAATGAATCACATGTAAATGAATCATATGAAAATGAATAAATAAATTAAAACGTAAAAAAAAAAAGAGTGATTATTTGAGTGACTGTAGCCTTCCTTGCAGCTCAAACATTAACCGAAGCTCTTGACCTGCATCTGCATGATTTTATGCATTGTTCTGCTGCCACGTGATTGGCTGATTGGATAAACGAGCAGGCGTTCGGGTGTCTGATGACGTTGTAGGTCACATTTTTGCAGAAAAATCAAACATTCTAAAGAGTTCCCAAACTTTCAATCAAATCCAGTGTATTTGCTGGTAATTACGGATCTGTTTGCGTGAATATGCCTAATAAATGCATTATGAGTTGGGATAATGTCGTTGTGATGAAAACTGGATGGAGCGTGTTAGTTTATAATAAATGTTATGCCTGTGGGTTCAATGTAGCATCAAGTGATCTGTGCTTGATCACTTTAAGAGCGTAAATAAGTCATTAATACGACAGCATGTGCTCTATATAAACGCTAAAAAGCATTGAAGACGTCTTCAATAAGTCAATTCATGTCCTATATTCTAAAGCCAAGACC
The DNA here is from genome assembly GCF_023375685.1 of Ictalurus furcatus. Taxonomy (NCBI): domain Eukaryota; kingdom Metazoa; phylum Chordata; class Actinopteri; order Siluriformes; family Ictaluridae; genus Ictalurus; species Ictalurus furcatus. Next base: position 23,548,298 of record NC_071273.1, read on the forward strand.
GTTTTCTAGTTATTTTGTTAGCGAAAACATACAAACATGATTATTTTACACGCACAAAGCAGAGATCTCCAAAGCCCACATAACTACTGTGGGATATCTGTGATGAAATATGACATGCTGCTTATTATAAACTAATAAGATGTGACTTTAGATGATTCCTTCATGCTCAGGTGTTGGCATTACAAGGCTATTTTATAATCGATTAGGCATTTCTACACTAACAGGACTTCTTCTGTTTCATTCACGGCGAAGGAACCGTACGTGAGTGTCTGATTTGTGATTATTTGGACACAGAACCAGAGTGTAACCCCTGATTTAGTCTAACTTAATATTAATGTTAATATCTAATAAGTTTATCTGATCTTTCACAAAATGAGAGCTAAAATGGGCTTCTATTGGGAATGTTTGATATTGAAGATTCGCCACTTTTTCTAGGTCAAAAATATCGGTGATGTCCAAAAGATCAGAATTTTCCTCGGGTCGTCGTCTCTTCCACTGATGTTCAGACGATGCACTGATGGGATCCGATCTAACACAGATAGTCCGGTTTTACACAAACCTGTAGAGTCCATGCTGGCTCGAGTGTCATTACAGGAAAAGTTGTATACATATATATATATATATATATATATATATATATATATATATATATATATATATATATATATATATCTCAAATCAAGCACCAATAGATCTTATTATCTTAAATTCTCTAAGTCGGACCTCTAGGTTCTTGGTGTTGATCAAGCTGTGAATTCTGAGAACATTAACTAACTAACTAACTAATTAGCATATACATCAGCCGAATATACAGTGGGGTCCAAAAGTCTGAGCGCTCTAATGAAATTGCTTCTATTTTCCAATTTATTACAATATTTTTCAATACAAGTTACATAATCCTCTATAGACTAAGTGCGGAAGTGGAATATTAGAAATGTTTATATGAAGTTCAGAAGTTCTAGGGTGTTTGGTACATCCAACTTTTCCTGTAATGACACTCGAGATGGCATGGACTCTACAGGTTTGTGTAAAACCTGACCATCTGTGTTAGATCGGACCCCATCAGTGGAAGAGTCGAGGAAAATTCTCAGATTTTGGACATCACAATTTTTGTTTACGCGTACATAGTGACCTGGAAATAATGAATCTTCAAAACTTATTATTTCCGGTTTTAAAATAAATAATAAAAAAATATCCCCATATGTTCAGAGTTCTCTCAGTACAATCGAAGGCCTGTCAATAAAAGGAAGCACTTTTTATCTCTCTCTCTTTTTTTCTTTTTTTTTTTTTGCAAAAGATAAGATACACTTATTAGATATTGACATTGCGACAGGTACTGGAATTTACTTTACAGAAACGTATCACATGTATATATATATATATATATATATATATATATATATATATATATAAAAAGAAATCAACTGCTGATTTTTACATTTGTGTTATTGTTCATCCTGCTCTAACTCCGGTTTAATTTCTTGAAGGTGAATGTTTTTGGTTTGCAGAAACAAATCGCGTTTCTGGATTTCGGCCTCCAAAAAAAAAAAAGGTGGAAATTTTTACATTATCCGGAATTTATTGAATCCTTTCTTGCAGAAATTATTTAGTTTTCTTATTCATTACTTAAAATTGCGTGTCAGAATTGCATGTCATTATATTATCTTGACGTATATTAAACGGAAATGGATTGTCCATATATATATATATATATATATATATATATATATATATATATATATATATATATATATATATATATATATATGGGAATACTACTAGTTAAAAAAAAATAAATTAATAATAATAATAATAAAATAAAAAGGATAAAATATTGCACCTGAAATGAAAACCAAAAATCTTCCAAAAATTGTTAAAAATCAGGTCTAATATTTTAAATTTGGATGACAAAATGATAGAATTTTTTTCTACATACAGCGATATTCTTTGACATTAACATTCACACAATTTACTGTAGGACTGTTGCATGATGCAGCTGATTTCATAATAATAAAAAAGTGAAAACGTCTTCATACATACATACACATTATACACACACACACACACACACACACACACACACACACACACATATATATATATATCATTTTAATTTGGGATTTTATGTAGAAAGTTTGTAGATATACTAGAGACATTGAGAATAGCAAATAGTCTCGAGAGCATCAGAAATCAGGATAAGGAATTACAATAACGGTCTCAGGTGTTTTGGAGATAATTCACGTGTCTTATTTTTCTATAAACAGTCTCATATTGCCTCTCCATAAACGTGGACACTGCATGAAAGGGTTAAACTGACAACTGAAGATATCACTATTATATAGCCTGTCACTACTTATAGAGCATTTCCTTTATATTTCCATGTGTCTTTGTTTAAATAGTCAAGGTAAACTGGAACAAACAAGCTCTTACCATTAATAGATAGTCTATTTAAAAAAAAAAAAAAAAAATCATTATTATATTATTGTAAACAATAGCACTATTATCACACACTATTGATATAAAAATGACTGCAATTATTGCATGTCTACAAAGAGAAAAAAAACAGGAAAAAACCCCACCAAAACTACCTCGGTGTCCTGAGAGCCAGCTCCAGCCACGCTTCTATGTGTCCCTTCAAATAAAGTGTTACCTTTCTTTCCATCGTAGAAGGTCTTTTACCTGGAATTCTGACACGTGAGGATGCGTACTGAGCCACCAGGACTGACGTGAAGATGATCAGCACCTGTAGTTTCATACTGTCGGGTGATGGAGCTGATCCCTGCGCAGAAACTCGTCTCTGCTGTGAATAACGGCTCCATGTGAGAGCTTCCCTCAATATATAAGCATGGGGTGACATCTTTTACATGCACACAGAGAGAGAGAGAGAGAGAGAGAGAGAGAGAGAGAGAGAGAGAGAGAGAGAGAGCACTTTATTCTAACCTCAGCGCAGCACCTCTCTCCTGTTTAGACCATTTGCTCTCTTCTTGGAAATGTTATTGTTATTTATTTCCCCACTGTCATGTCCGAAAGCAGGGCAATTATTTAAATTGCTCTGATTCCTCGCCATCATAGTCCGAAAAAATACGAAACGGATAATAATGAATAAATGGAAAGCTTTTTACGCACCATCTCTCTCTCTCTCTCTCTCTCTTTCTCTCTCTCTCTTGCCATCACACACTGTGCTTTTCCGGGAAATTTACTGAAACCAGAATAAAATGGTGCCATTACACCGGTGCTATTATTATTATTATTATTATTATTATTATTATTATTATTATTGTTATTATTATTTACCTAGCAACTTTCCAGTACAAATATACGGTCGAAAAGTATCGGCGCCCTCGTGAACAGGAAAACCGCGCATCCGTAGTGTATGATTTTGAGCAAAACACTGAAAGTAGAACTAGAAAAATTTGAATAATCGCCTCTTCCGGTAATAGCAGGGTTTTAGACACCTGTACAGAATCTCGGCTCGATCCAAAACATTAATGCAGAATAATTCAAGCTGATTTAAGCTCATTTGCTTAGGTTTGTGCGTGCAGGATATGTGACTTTATACCACGGGGCGTTAACCTCCTGGCAGAGGCAGCCATGTTTTCTATATTAACAGATCATGATCTATAGTATGAGTCATCTGCAGGGATGTTTCTTTCTGTACGCCGGAAACCACCGGACCACCAGAGGGCGGCATGATTTATCCATCCATCCATCCATCCATCCATCCATTTTCTGTACCGCTTATCCTTACTGGGAACCTGGGGCCTATCCCAGGGGGCATGGGGCAGAAGTCTGGGGACACCGTGGACGGGGTGCATGATTGATCATTAGAGGAAAAGATTTACGCATCAGTGTTGTCGAAAGGGCGCCCTCTTGTGTTGTGAAAAGAAAAAACACTGCAATTTGCCTAAGTAAGTAATGTAGCGGACGTCAAAAGATTGCAAACACGGAGCGTTTGCATCAATCTGGGGTGGAAAAGTGTAAAAAGAAAAAAAGCAGATGAAGAGGAACGGACTGAAAAGAAATGAACGCTGATTAAAAGGATTTCGTCAACTCGTTCAATTTCTTGCTTACGCAAGGATGGACTCCTCAGTGTTCACGCTGAAGCTGTTTGACTCCACTTAGAGCAAAACAAACAAATAAACAAACAAACAAATCACCATTTGCAAAATAATTTGTCTTATACCAATATTTTTTAAAATGTATATTGAAATTATTAATATATTATATATATAATATATGTATATTGAAATTTATTACTAAAATCAATTTGAAAAATTCTAATTTAAAAAAAAAAACTTTATTTATTGATTGATTAATTGATTATCTTATTTATTTGTTTGTTTGTTTATTTATCTATTTTTGTTTAATGGATACCTCAGTGTGCACACTCAAGCTGTTTGACACTCTTAAAAAAAGAAAACAGAATCACTTTATAATTATACCTATTTATTTAATTTTATTATAATGATTAAAATATTGTATGATGGTAAAAAAAAAAAAGCACAAAAGAAGAAGAAAGCAAGCAGTTTTGGCCGTGTGCCATGCCGGCTCTCACCGTGATGTCGGTGACCTCGAGCCCAAAGTGCGTCAGTGTTTGTTTAAGAGAGTTAAAAGAGATACGCGCTCCAGTCCAAACTCCCCTGGGACTCTCGGAGATTAAGAGCAGTGACGAAGCCAGGGTCTCGGAGCTCCTTCACTCGTGTCTTCCTGCCGGATTTCACTTGAAACAACATCTGGATTTCTTCCCATCATGCCCCTGACCAGGTCTCTGTCCATGAGCTCTCTGAGCGGTCTTCCTCTGTGGGAGGAAGAGGAGTTACCTGTGGAGGATCTGCTGCTGTTTGAGATAGCATGGGAAGTCACCAACAAAGGTGAGAGCCACTGTGACACTTAAAAACCAAACTTTTATTCATTTTCAAAATTCGGTCAAAGAAAGCGCTCCTCTAACCATTAAAGATGCCTCATCGCAGGAAATAAAAATAAAATTTAGAAAATTTAGTATAAAATTATCAAATACACAAAATATATTTACCTCGCATCCACATTAAGCACATTCTGATGATTCACTCATTTTTATTTTTGGAATTTACTTTCAGTGTATAATTTGGGTAACAGGGTTGTACTAGTGATAGTAGATAATGTGATAAAATGCCCCCTAGAGTGTCCCTACAGTAGATAATGTGATCAAGTGCCCTCTAGAGTGCCCCTATGGTAGATAATGTGATAAAGTGCCCTCTAGAGTGCCCTTATGATAGATAATGTGATAAAGTGCCCTCTAGGGTGCCCCTATGGGCGATTATGTGATAAAGTCCCCTATAGAGTGCGACTATGTTAGATAATATGATAAAGTTCACTCTATGGTAGATTATGTGATAAAGTGCCCTCTAGGGTGCCTCTATGGTAAATTATGTGATAAAGTGCCCTCTAGGGTGCCTCTATGGTAGATGATGTGATAAAGTGCCCTCTAGGGTGCCTCTATGGTAGATTATGTGATAAAGTGCCCTCTAGGGTGCCTCTATGGTAAATTATGTGATAAAGTGCCCTCTAGGGTGCCTCTATGGTAGATTATGTGATAAAGTGCCCTCTAGGGTGCCTCTATGGTAAATTATGTGATAAAGTGCCCTCTAGGGTGCCTCTATGGTAGATTATGTGATAAAGTGCCCTCTAGGGTGCCTCTATGGTAAAATATGTGATAAAGTGCCCTCTAGGGTGCCTCTATGGTAGATTATGTGATAAAGTGCCCTCTAGGGTGCCTCTATGGTAAATTATGTGATAAAGTGCCCTCTAGGGTGCCTCTATGGTAGATTATGTGATAAAGTGCCCTCTAGGGTGCCCCTATGGTAGATGATGTGATAATGTGCCCTCTCGAGTGCCACAATGTCAGATAATATGATAAAGTTCACTCTGTGGTAGATAATGTGATAAAGTGCCCTCTAGGGTGCACCTACAGTAGATAATGTAATAAAGTGCACGGCCCTCTATGGAAGATGATGTGATAAAGTGCCCTCTAGAGTGCCCCTACAATAGATAATGTGATAAAGTGCTCTCTAGTGTGCCCCTATGGTAGATTATGCGATAAAGTGCCCTATAGGGTGCCCTCTAGGGTTAGTTAGAAACATGATAACGTGCCCTGATAGTGTCTAACAAGTGGTGTCCTTTTCATTTTTTCACCACGGTGTCTGCCCCTCAGGCAGTCTGTGTCTGCCCCTGCATTTCTAAATAAAACATCATGGACAAAAGGTTTTGTTCCCCTGCATGCCGGATTGACCTCTTCTTCTCGGTTCCTCTTCCTCTTCTCCAGTGGGAGGGATTTACACCGTCATCCAGACCAAAGCTAAGATCACAGTGGATGAGTGGGGTGAGAACTTCTTCATGATCGGCCCTTACTACGAACACAACTTCAAGACACAGGTGGAGAAGTGTGAACCTCCAAACTCTGCCGTGAAAGCAGCCATGGAGTCCATCACCAACAACGGCTGTCAGGTAGATCCCTCCATACTCGTTACCCGCTCTCACCCAGCCAATCTCGGGCCACTGTATATCAAACGACTAGGCTTCAGTTCAGCGTCCGATCATTTCAGTTCAGCGTCCAATCACTTCAGTTTAGCATCCGATCACTTCAGATTAGCATCTGATCATTTCAGTTTAATATTCGATCATTTTGGATTAGCATCCGATCACTTCAGTTTAGTGTCCGATCACTTCGGATTAGTGTCCGTTCACTTCAGATTAGCATCTGATCATTTCAGTTTAATATTCAATCATTTTGGATTAGCATCTGATCACTTCGGATTAGCATCTGATCACTTCAGTTTAGCGTCCGATCACTTCAGTTTAGAGTCCGATCACTTCGGATTAGCATCCGATCACTTCAGTTTAACGTCCGATCACTTCGGATTAGCATCCGATCATTTCAGTTTAATATTCGATCACTTTGGATTAGCATCCGATCACTTCAGTTTAGTGTCCGATCCCTTCGGATTAGCATCCGATCACTTCAGTTTAACGTCCGATCACTTCGGATTAGCATCCGATCATTTCAGTTTAATATTCGATCACTTTGGATTAGCATCTGATCGCTTCAGTTTAGTGTCCGATCGTTTCAGTTTAGCGTCCGATCGTTTCAGTTTAGAGTCCGATCGTTTCAGTTTAGAGTCCGATCGTTTCAGTTTAGCATCTGATCATTTCAGTTTAGCATCCAATCAGTTCAGTTGAGCATCCGATCATTTCAGTTTAGCATCCAATCATTTCATTTTAGCATATGATCATTTTAGTTTAGCATCTAATCGCTTTGGTTTAGCATCCGATCATTTCAGTTCAGCATCCGATTGCTTCAGTTTAGCATCCGATCATGTCAGTTCAGCATCCGATTGCTTCAGTTTAGCCTCCAATCATTTCAGTTCAGCATCCGATCGCTTTGGTTTAGCATCCAATCATTTCAGTTTAGCATCTGTTCCAGTTTAGCATCCGACTGTAGCATATATTAAATATGTACTACCTAGATGATGTGTAGACCAGATATCAGAAGACTAAAGGGCATGTAGGAGGAAGTGGATTGAAACAATAACAGTGACAACACAACTGATAAAGTAAATATAGAATGACTTACATACAATCTAGAGTGAGTGAAATCAAACATGTACGATACATATATAATACCCCGGGCTGCACCCGCGAAAATATATATATACACACGGAATATAACAAAACTGAAATAAAATAAAATCACATCCAGAATGAAAATGTCTTTTACTCTGAATGGAAGCACTCCTCTAGAGTATTTTCAGTTGTAGTCCTTTGCAGAAAAACCAAAATAATATCAAATAACGTGTCCTTCAAGACACAGTGGTTCTGGTTGGGTGACTCGCCATCAGACTGCTGAAAAATTGGTGTAAAGCTTCTTCCCATGGAATCAAAAAACCTGACCTGTATAAACAGTGTCAGAATAAAACAAAATGAAATCTATGTACAAAACCTATACATATTACACACCACGGTTTAAGTAATTTAAATGATAAATTACAGCCAGTATCCTGGTTACACAATTAAAATAAAAGACCTTCTGTATTGAACGTCTGTCTGATTTTTACACGACTCAAACAAAATGGAGCGAACGCTACGTGCATTGAAACACGTAAACAACTAACACTCGACATAAGTGAATATAGCTCACATTTATACAGTGCGATTTAACAGTTTAATAACTCGGAAGTAATGTGACTCGGAACACTTTTGGCATTAATTCGAATTGACGCATTATTTACACGGATAAATGAAAGAGAAGAAAATAAACAAGTCGTGTAACATGCTGCGTCGTAGCTGTATTAGCTTAGCATAGCACTCAGCACTTAACGAACTCTAGACTTAACTCACCAAGTTTCACGTCGGATAAAACCACACGCCGAAGTTCCTCACGCACTCCAACTGGCAGTAGTGCTGCTTCGACCTTTGGTTTCACTCGTTCAGACGGTTAATTATAATATATAATTATAATTTAGGCTTTTTTCTCTTTTTTCCGTCTCCGTTTCTCTCCTCGCTCTGGCTGTGTGTGCGCCCGCGCAGTAAAAAAAACTCTCCCGCTGTCACCTGTCAATCAAGGCGGGATCTACGTGTACAATGGTGTTAATTGGTCGAAATGATCTACATGAAGCATTTTAACGGGTTCGAATAACGTATTTGAAAGTATAGTGGTTTACATTCTGCTTTGTTTTTAATGAATCTATGTTGTTTTAAATTCGGTTTCAAATATTTATTTATATACATTTTCTAGTGGGCTACAACCTTATTACAGTTTAGCATCCGATCGCTTCAGTTTAGCGTCCGATCATTTCAGTTTAGCATCCGATCGCTTCAGTTTAGTGTCCGATCGTTTCAGTTTAGTGTCTGATCATTTCAGTTTAGCATCCGATCGCTTCAGTTTAGCGTCCGATCATTTCAGTTTAGCATCCGATCGCTTCAGTTTAGTGTCTGATCATTTCAGTTTAGTGTCTGATCGCTTCAGTTTAGTGTCCGATCGTTTCAGTTTAGTGTCCGATCATTTCAGTTTAGTGTCCGATCGCTTCAGTTTAGTGTCCGATCATTTCAGTTTAGTGTCCGATCATTTCAGTTTAGTGTCCGATCGCTTCAGTTTAGTGTCCGATCGCTTCAGTTTAGTGTCCGATCGTTTCAGTTTAGTGTCTGATCGTTTCAGTTTAGTGTCCGATCGTTTCAGTTTAGTGTCCGATCATTTCAGTTTAGTGTCCGATCATTTCAGTTTAGTGTCCGATCATTTCAGTTTAGTGTCCGATCGCTTCAGTTTAGTGTCCGATCGTTTCAGTTTAGCATCCATTAACTGGCTATATATAAGTAAGTTAGCCTGTTTTCTTTTGCAGATTGGAGTAGCAAGTCAAACTGTAGCTAACAGTAAATACTGCAAACGTACAGAGATTGAACGATGTTTTAAAGCAAAATGGCGTAGTTTGAGAGTTTGAGAGTTTTAGAGTAATAAAATAATAAAAGCTTCTTTACACACAAAACATTAACTCAGTTTCATCAGCTGAAAACATTTCCTTTGACTTTTTTACAGGTAAGAGTGTGTGAACGTCAGTAGGAGTCAGTGTGAGTCAGTAGGAGTCAGTGTGAGTCAGTGTGAGTCAGTAGGAGTCAGTGTGAGTCAGTAGGAGTCAGTAGGAGTCAGTGTGAGTCAGTGTGAGTCAGTAGGAGTCAGTAGGAGTCAGTGTGAGTCAGTGTGAGTCAGTAGGAGTCAGTGTGAGTCAGTGTGAGTCAGTGTGAGTCAGTAGGAGTCAGTGTGAGTCAGTGGACCTTGACTCTTTCAGTGTGTTTGGAAATGAGAGATTTCCACACTACATCCCAGAAGGTGGTGCTGAGAGACCTCTACATATCACACAGTGAATTCAAAGCACTAGAGAAAGCGAGAGAGAGAGAGAGAGAGAGAGAGAGAGAGAGAGGGAAAGAGAAAGAGAGAAAGAGAGACAGAGAAAGAGAGAGAGAGTGAGACAGAGCGAGAAAGAGAAAGAGAGAGAAAGAGAGAGAGAGAAAAAGAGAGAGAGCAAGACAGAGAGAGAAAGAGAGAGAGAGACAGAGAGAGAAAGAGACAGAGAGAGAGAGAGAAAAGAGAGAGAGAGACAGAGAGAGAGAGACAGAGAGAGAAAGATAGAGAGAGAGAGACAGAGAGAGAGTAAAAAAGAGAGAGCAACAGGGAAAGAGAGAGAAAGAGAGAAAGAGAGAGAGAGAGAGAGAGACGGAGACAGTAAAAAAGAGAGAGAGAGATGTTCAATGAAATCATGTGGAAACTAGTCTTGTAAGTTCTTCTTCATTGTTAAATGCTAACTCTTTATAATCCCCTCTGCTGTGCATCACGTGTACACTAACCCTCAGCAGCATGTTGATGGAGAAATAGATAGATAACATGTAACCTTGACACAATACTGAGTGTGTGTGTGTGTGTGTGTGTGTGTGTGTAGGTGCACTTTGGCCGGTGGCTCATAGAAGGCAGTCCGTATGTGATCCTATTCGATATCGGCGCCGCAGCCTGGAACCTGGACCGCTGGAAGGGAGACTTGTGGAACACTTGCGGCATCGGGCTGCCGTACCACGACCGAGAGGCCAACGACTCGCTCATCTTCGGTTCACTCGTGGCCTGGTTCTTCAAAGAGGTGAACACATGGATTGGTCGGGTGCACGGTTGCTTAGTGGTTAGCACGCACACCTCACACTTCCCGGTTTGGGGGTTCAAATCCCGCCTCCGCCCTGCGTGCGCGGAGCTTCCGTGTTCTCTCCGTGCTTCGGGGGTTTCCTCCGGGTACTCCGGTTTCCTCCCCCAGTCCAAAGACATGCACTGTAGGTGCATTAGCATTCCCAAATTGTTCGTAGTGTGTGAATGTGTGCGCGATGGATTGGCACCTCGTCCAGGGTGTCCCCCACCTTGTGCCCCCATCCCAGGAATACTGTTTGTGATGTGGGAATACACCCATGCACACACACACACACACTAGAGTTACAGCTACTGATAGAAAGCACTGACACTGGAGACTCCTTCCATAAATGTGAAATAAACATCTCCTTACTTTAAGAAAGCCTCATTATATCAGCAATGACATGTTTTTTTGTTGTAAGTTATTATTATACAGTAGAAATGATAACGTATTAATATAAACCCGTGATGTCCAGCTGCACTACTTCCAATATAACGGTTATGATATTATTACATTACCGGTTTCCCCATACCGTTCCTCCTCTAATATTTTAATTCTTGAACGTAATACTTGTAATATTTTTTTTCCTTATTCAACGGCCAGAGCAAGGATTCCTAAATCATCGCGATCATTTATTTAGTTTTTTCCCCCAGCAAAATACCTGAGCGTGGTTGTAAGTGTGTGCGCTGTAGGCGTGTAAACCCTGATGTTTGTCTCTGTCTGTAGCTAACAGATCGTCTTCGGGACAAACCCAACGTAATCGCTCACTTCCACGAGTGGCAGTCCGGAGTCGGCCTCGTGCTCAGTCGCTCCCGTAAGATCCCCATGGCCACCATGTTTACTACACACGCTACGCTCCTGGGTCGCTATCTGTGTGCTGGAAATATGGACTTCTACAACAACCTGGATAAGGTCAGATCATGTGCTTACACACACACACACACACACACACACACACACACACAGGATAGGAGGCGTTCTTTTCTCTCACCGTTTAGTTGTCGTCTTGACGTTTTCAGCTCTTTACGAGCGTTGCATTTTTTTAAGGAGTTTTTAAGGAGTGGGCGTGGCCAGTGTAAATCAGCCGTGCAGCGAACCCGATTGGAAACTTTATGGCTGTTTATCAACATAAACATGTGAGGGTGATGAAGATCGGTGAAGCTTTTGTAAATTTGTTGGGAGTTTTTAGTCCAATGAAGACGTTTGCACAGAACCGTGCCGCCAGAAGGAACCAGAATTCCACAGCGCTGCCGAATAAAGCTGTGTAGTTTATAACGATTTGAACTGTTACTGTTGGAAATATTTGACATTTTACAAAGAAAGATCCTGATCTTGTATATGATGATCAATTCAACTCATGTTTGTTTGTTATATTTGCTTTCGGGGTGTTTTTTTTTTTTTGTAACTACACTAGTGTAAAAATTTCCAGAATCCTATAAATGCGTATCTACAAACTAGATCAGGAATCTTCATTAAAATAGCCGTGGCTTGGACATCGTTACGGATTCCGCCATCGTGTAGCGGTTTCAAGCATCACGTGTTCATGTTTGTGTTTGCTTCTGTTTTGGTCCTGTCTCCACCCCGCCTCCCCGGCTTTTCGCTGGTGTGCTACCTGATTGTGTGCACCTGTTTTGTGTTAGTTCTCGATAAGTTTGTCCATTGACTGTACACCGTGTTTTGTTTCTGTGCCATAGTTCCGGGTACTTCCTGGATCATTTCATTTCGATTAATTACGATTACCGGACTGGCCGCAATAACTATAACGCCGAGTTTACGCACCCGTGCGCTTCGAGAATATCAATACACGTCACAGACGTCACCATTTCAAAAACAAAATCAATTGCCCCCGAGACTGACATTTATCCATTCGTCTATCTGAACCAGGAGAGTTACCTGCTCAGTTAAACGCTTATTATTCCACAGTAAGGAGCGAAGATGTACTTGGCTATGTAGTGCTAATTGGCCTGTATAAGGTCATCAGCTGCTAAAGGCCATGCGATTTGGGCTGGAGGCTAATTGACAGCGTGTTTATGATTGGGAAATGGATTCTCCGACCCGTAGCCCTCAAGAGGAACCTCCTTTATCTGCGTGGTTCAAAAAGAAACGAACTAAAGAAGCAGATGTTTGCGAAGGTTTGAAATGAGAACGCAGCTCTCCTTTGATTACTTCCTGAACGGGAAGTTAGCTCGGCTCAGCTTGGGCAACCCACCCAGGATGGACTTGACCACCCTACAATTTCTTATTCCAGATTTTAAATTCCACATTTTTAGAATTTAGGATTTACAATAAAAATAAATAAATAAATAAATGTTGTGCCATATTTTCAAAATACGGTAGTGGGGACATGATAACTAAAATAGCATGTACGCTCTACGCTTAAACGTCACTCCCGGTAACATTTCGTATGAGTAGCACACCGAAATTGTCGCCATAGTTACAGCAATATTCGAAATATGAGTCTGTACGATACGCTAATAAAATAAAAGAGATCGTGAGTTGTTCTGTCAAACATATCTGTAAATCAAGCGGCCCCACACGAGGTCGTGACCCCTATATTTAGAACCCGAGGGTTCGTTTTCAGAACGTTATTATTATTCAAAATAACGTTTGTAAACATTCTTCATTGTCGGAATGTTGTAGGCACTAACATTTCCATAATAACATAGAGTATGTTATTGGAAAGTTACAGTATAAACGTTTGAATAACGTACTCTCTGTCAGCTGGGGTACATAAAAATCTGCCTACCAATGCGGTCGTAGTGACAGGATTTAGGAGCGTCCACAATAACAATAACGGATCTGTTGTGTTATGATACATTCGTTTATTCAGCAGCGCTGCTGAATTCTGGATTCTGATTGGTCAGAAGTAAGCGTCGATGATTTTTTATTATTATTTTTTTAATAACAGCAGCTCTCGAGAGCTGTTTTTGTCTTGTTAACTTCAAGAGAGAGAAAATAATAATGTCGGGGATTATTGTTATTATTGTTATTATTATTATTATTATTATTATTATTATTACTGTACTGTAACAGCACCTGTCTCTGTGTGTCAGTTTGATATCGACCGGGAGGCGGGAGAGAGGCAGATCTACCACCGCTACTGTCTGGAGAGAGCTGCAGTGCACTGCTCGCACGTTTTCACCACCGTCTCTCAGATCACCGCGGTGGAGGCCAACCACATGCTTCATAGGAAACCCGGTGGGTCTGAACGCGATGGCGCTGAGGAATACCTGATTACCGTGGGGTTTAAATATTACACCTCTTCTATAATACTGAGAACAAGAAACCTGGCTATGTCTGAACCGATGATCGAAGGGTCACACGATCGACATGATGACATACGTTTAAGTGCAAAAGTTTGTGCACCCTTAGGATTCACAGAGGATGATGTATGTATGGTGAACGAAAAAATGCGATATAAGTGCAGATCGGTATTAAACACTGTGTCATGCTGTTATATAGTGCTGTGAAAAAGTATTCGTCCCCATCCTGATTTCTTCTGTTTCTGTCTCTCTCTCATACTAAATTAAACGAAGTTTCAAAAACGAAAACAAAATCTAAGGTAAAACAAAGGCAACCTGAGTAAACACAAAATAGAGTTTTTAAACAGTTTTTAAACATTTCTCTGTGTGAAAATGTATTTGCCCCCGTAGTTACTAACTCCCCGAATCTGTGAAACTGCATTCATAACGGGGTTCAGCTGGACTTGACGCAACCAGGTCTGATTACTGCAAACCCTGTTCAATCACATTAACACTTAAATAGAACTCTCTCAACAGCATGAAGTTGGTTACTTACTGAATAACACACCGTGCCAAAGTATTTGATAGAAATTCCAGAAATGATGAGGAAGAAGGTGATTGAAATACATCAGTCTGGGAAGGGTTACACAGATATTTCAAAGGCTCTGAGACTCCAGAGAACCACAGCGAGAGCCGTTATCTCCAAATGGAAAAACTCAGTGCAGTAGTGAACCTTCTCAGAAGAGGCCGACCTTCCATACTTCCTCCAAGAGCACAGCGACGACTCAACCAGGAAGTCACAAAAGAGCCACCGACAACATCAAAAGGACCTACAGGCCTCTCTTGCATCAATAAAAGTCACTGTTCGTGAGTCCACTATCAGAAAGACACTGGGGGAAAATGGCTCCATGGAAGAGTGTTGAGGTGAAAACCACCGCTAACCCAGAAGAACATTAAGACTCGTCTGAATTTTGCCCAAACACACCTCGATGATCCTCAAACCTTTAGCGAGAATGTTCTGTGAACTGAGGAGTCGAAAGTGGAACTGTTTGGAAGACAGACATCCCGTTACATCTGGCGTAAACCAAACACCAATATTCCACAAAAACATGAAACATCATACCTACGATCAAGCATGGTGGTGGAGGCAGTGTGATGGTGTGGGGATGCTTTGCTGCTTCAGGGCCTGGAAAACTTGCAGTAATTGAAAGAAACATGAATTCTGCTCTCTACCAGAAAATCCTAAAGGAGAATGTCCGGTCTTCAGTCTGTAAGTTGAAACTCAAGCGCAACTGGATTACACAGCAAGACAGTGATCTAAAATATAGGAATAGGTTCTGGTCCTAGAAGTAAGTGAAAGTCTGATCTGGGAAGAGTTTGGTTCCAGTTATTGCTGCTAAAGTTCTCACAACCAGATTCAGTTCGTTTTTCACACGGGTAATAGGAGTTGGATAACCTTTTTTTGATTCAATAAAAATTTTTTTAACTGTATTGTGTGTTTTCTCAGGTTGCCTTTGTTTTATGTTGTATTTCGTTTGACGATCTAAAACTATTTAGTATGAGATATACAAAGACAGAAGAAATCAGGATGGGGGCAAATACTTTTTTGCCGCACTCTAGGAAAACAATTAGCAGCAAGGTGGCGTGATGAAGTGGAGTTCATGTTACCAGCCTGAATTTGATTCTTTTCCTATAACAGCATGTCACAAAGTGTTTTATTACTCTTCCGCCACAGCAACTACAATGTTTTTTAATTAATTAAAGAATAACACATCATACTTTTTATCCATTTATCGTTACAGTTAATGTTGTGGAACATCAGTGAAGCAGGTTAGTTCCTGTTCTCACTTTTTTATTATTATTTATAGCAGTTCTAAACAGCTAAAAAACTCTCCGATTTTTCTCTCGAAGTTAAAAATGCAGCTTGTCTTGTTACGGAGAAACTGTAAAGCGTGTACTCCTCTGTCCTGAAGATGTCTAACACTGGAGACTCCTTCCATAAATGTTAAATAGACGTATCACCACATCGACGATTACGCATGTTTATATGGAGCATCCGCTGTACGAGCCTCTTCGAACGAGCTGTTACCATAGGAACGATGAAAACGTATTAAAACCAGCGCATTCTTCCGTCCAATCAGAGTCCCGGATTCAACAGCGCTGTAATATCAGACGAATGCATTATCGATAACTTCTAGATCGATGTGATTCTCAGTGTTGTTGTTGTTGTTGTTGTTGTTGTCGTCTCTGCAGATGTGGTTACACCAAACGGTCTGAATGTAAAAAAGTTCTCGGCTATGCACGAGTTTCAGAACCTGCACTCGCTGAACAAACAGAAGATCCAGGAGTTTGTGAGAGGACATTTCTACGGGTAAAGTCTTCCTCTAGATCAGATTAAACGCTGCACTATTAAGCGACACAGGCAAATATTTTGAGTTTATAGAAATGACGCGTTGGCAGATTTATCTTGAGTAATATTTTGGTTGCTTCTAGATCACACACACACACACACACACACACACACACACACACGCGAGTGTTCAACCTACATTTACATCTGTCATTAAAGGACAAATCCATCCTAAACATCTGGTCTTCAACAGTGTCCTGTGTCT
This sequence comes from Ictalurus furcatus, assembly GCF_023375685.1. Lineage (NCBI taxonomy): Eukaryota > Metazoa > Chordata > Actinopteri > Siluriformes > Ictaluridae > Ictalurus > Ictalurus furcatus. Next base: position 23,564,849 of record NC_071273.1, read on the forward strand.
TCTTTCATTGACACGTTGGTCTGCTTACGCTTTCCTATATTACCCACCATGCCGTTCGACTACCTCCTGATAGTTGTGCCATTAAGCATTTATCCCTCGCTTTATCTCTACCTAAAGGCGGCGATGCGGCGGCGCTTTAGTCCTTTAGTCTGTCCAGCTCTCTCACCTCCTCATATATAAAGTACACTCCTGTACCTCTCCGACAGATCAGCTTCCACGACTTCAACTTTCACGCTAACCAAGACTGTGAAGCTTTGCACCAATGGGACGTTTCGGTGCTGGATCTCTGGAAAACGGCGGCTGAGAAACGAAACCTTTGGTCTTTTCGCTAACACTGAGACATCCTCGCTCATGTTTAAGATCGTACGAATGAGCAGTACCTCCAGAGTCACTAAAACTCCTCACAGATACTTCGATATAAATCTATTTAACGTGTTTCAGAGTGGAGTTGAACTTCAGTGGATCCAGATGTGTACGATTTCAGCTTTAATTGATTATCACGCGTCTTCAGATGTTAATGTGTATAAATCTCCTGTGCAGACATCTGGACTTCAATCTGGAGAAAGCGCTTTTCTTCTTCATCGCAGGCCGGTACGAGTTTTCCAACAAAGGAGCCGATATTTTCCTGGAGGCGTTGTCCAGGCTAAATTACCTGCTTCGGGTACGTTTAGTTCTTTCCCAGCACTTCCACTGAAACGGAATATTGAAACGAATGTTCCGTAAGTATGCGTGAAATGAAAAAATCGATCAATTAATAAATGTTTAGGGCATAGAAGGAAGTGGAATCATTTTATTCCTGTTACTGTGTGTCTGTCAGGTGCATAAGAGTGACGTGACGGTGGTGGTTTTCTTCATCATGCCAGCGAAGACGAATAACTTCAACGTGGAAAGCCTGAAAGGTCAAGCCGTGCGCAAGCAGCTGTGGTGCGTCATCACACGTGGACTTAGCGAACCGTACGACGAGGTGTATACGAAAATCCGAAAGCGCCTCGTGAATGGCTCGGATTGTAACCAATCCCGGATTAGTGTGCTGAGGGAATTTGTGGTCTGTATTTCTAATGCTCACAAATATATATATATCGCTTTAACAGGAAGACAGGAGACGTGCTGTTTATCACGGAAACACGCAGACTCGTATAGCGCCACGCAGCACGTAAGGAATACAACACTCTTCTGTCGTGCCGTCAAGGGAA